>NW_006798336.1:287620-294773 GCF_000442215.2 Lipotes vexillifer
CAGCAGGAAGACAAGGAAGAGAAGAAGATTCCAGGCACACTGAATAGAATGTGTAAACGTAAGGGGGCGTGAAATAGCATGAATAGCAAATAGGGAGCCAGGAGTGGTTTGGTGTTGGTGCAGTCCAGAGTGTTTAGGAACAGCTGACAATGAGGCCAAATAAGGAGTCAGGAGGCAGATTATGCTAAGAATGAGCACTATTCCCTTCTCATCACTTCATACTTGTGCTTAATTTTGTTATTGTCCATAACAGAATTGTATGTTATTACAATATAATAAGATTATATTGTAAGTATATGTCTACCTGCTTGCATCTTCTATTAATAAACACCATTCCAGTGCCTTCTCAGTACTAGACACTACGTAGATGATGGCAAGGACAGAAAGGTAGACAGGACATGTTAAAGGCTCTCGGAGCCCTTGCAGAAAAGAAATCCATTTAATTTTATTAAAGTTTTCACATTTATGCGATTATAGAAATCTTTTATTCAAAGACACAGGACCCAGTGTTTCATGATGTGTACACTTTGGGAGACCCTAGCCGATGGATCAAAAGCTAACTCCTTAGCAGCACATTCATAGCATGATCTGCATCCTGACTCCTTCCTGCTGTGTGTGTTTAGAAAATCAAATATGGGGATCCAAAAGGCATAGGATGAGCCTCCTCAACATCTAAAGTTCCCCAAAAATGGACTTTGGACACTGCCACTCTGCAATTTGTGGCCTAGTTGCTGAGGGTACATTCCTTTCCTCGGAAGCCCATGTGCAATGCAATGTGTGGTCATCTGTATTTTAGCTAGTTCTTCTCGCAGTTAGAAGAGGTTGAAGGTCAAGGAGAAGAGAGCTGTCCTCCAGGCCATGCCCTACCAGGATGGACAGTGTCTTATTCTATTTGGGCTTCTATAACAGAACACCATAGAATGGGTGGCTTGTGACCAACAGAAATTTTATTTCTTATAGTTCTAGATGCTAGAAGTCCAAGATCAAGGTATCAGCAGATTCCGTGTCTCGTGAAAGCCTCCTTCCTGGTTCACAGGTGGCTGTCTTCCTGCTGTGTCCTCATATGGTAGAATAAGCAAGGATGCTCTCTGTAGTCTCTTTTATAAGGGTGCTAATCCTATTCATGAGGGCTTCACCCTCATGACCTAATTATACCTCTTGTGGGCCCCACCTCCAAGTACCAACATATTGGCAGTTAGGATTTAACATGTGAATTTTGGGGGGGGACACAAACATTCAGTCTATGGCAAACCGACTCCTCACCCAATAGACAAGGCTCTGCACTGCAGGATATTGGGGCATCTGTGGCTCTCCTCACAGCATGGTGCTCGAGGCCTGTAGAGAAATGCATTCTAGCCTTTCCTCTCAGGCTCGCGTGAGCTGGCCTAAGGGTACTGTTTGCAGGAAAAATGTTATGCCAAGCACCCTCGAGAGAAAATAAAGTCATTGCTTGCCTGACAGTGATTTATTCATTCATTAATAACATATCTCCTATCTTTCCAATGATAAATTAGGTCCTTACGGCAAATGTTTTTGTTCCTAACCTGGCTCAAAGGAGAGGGCTGTGCATCACTAACAGGCTGTCAGTTTTCCTGGTGTTCATGTTGGGTCAACTGACAAAGCCTTCAAACTCATCATTAGCTGAAGTGTGTTTGAACTTTATTCTTGGGCTGTCTAGTTGTCATACAATATGAAGCAGACCTCTAGAACAGGTTGCTTTATAACTAGCAGTGTAGACTTTGTGGGAGGTACAATATGCAAAATAAATTATGTGAGAAAAAAATCTAACAGTTCTATTGAAGTTACTACCCAAGGTCTAGATATAGGTGTTGTAAAATGAAATCTGAGGTCATAAACATGCTTCACACATCTGGAATCTTGCCTGTGGAAGATATTCTAAAACTTGAGATGCTATATTAAAGCAAGCATTAATTGAATACCTATTAAGTGTTAGTAGGCTTTTTCACACTTTACCTCATTACAGCAACCTTGTTAGCTGATGTTATTTATTATCATGAATTTACAAAGTAAATAGCTTGAACAAAGTTAAGATTCAAACTTCAGCTTTCTGACACGGAGTCTAATCACTTTCTGAGCGCTTACTGCTGCCACTACAAGCCAAGTATATCAAAGAATTTACTAGGAACACCAAATAGTTTCACTGGGCCAGAGGAAGGATTCTAGTTTCTCAGCATTCATGAGAAAAACTCTTTGTTCTATGTGGGTGGACTGGTGGAGGGCTCTGAGCTGAGCCTGGGAGCTGGGTTTTAGAATAATACTCTGCCTCCAGTGGATGCTTTTGAAATGAACGCTGACTGACATGGCTATTTACAATTCAGTTTTTGATTGGGTTATGACCTTTAATTCTCCTCTGATATCTTTTCTTACTTCTGTGCTAGAAGATAAAGAACGAGGATTTTTAAAGTCCTGTCATTTATCTAAGAGAAGCAATCTTCTTTCAAGTAATTTACCTAATTTGTGTTGTCATTAGAAATCAATGAAATGATTTCTTCCTTTCTTAGATGGACTGTTTACATTTCTGCCTACATTACCCATCAACTTCCTCACTGGGGTACCCTTGTGTCTCCACCTTCCTGGTTCCTGTGGTTGGGTGGGGTATGTGGCCACTTCTGGCCCAGTGGGTTGGGGGTGGGAATGATATGTGTCACTTGTACATCAGAGCATTAATTGTTGGTGCTAGAGTCTCTAGAGCAATGACTTCCAATGTTCTCGAAGATGCTGGCTGATTTCTTGCTCATCTTGGGTCCCTGAGTGATTTTGTTGAGGAGAGAGCTTTTCTGACGTCCTGTGATCAACTTGTACTCTGAACCAGAAAGAAACATTTATTGTCTTAAGACACTGAGATCCTGGGTTTTTTGTTATCACAATAATCTAGACTATCTTGATAGATACAAGAATTGTTTACTGAATGGAAACTTACAGTAAACTTCTAGTTTCTGTTCTCACCACTGTAAGTCCTAATAAATCTTACTACATTGTAAATCCTCATAGATTCTTTTTAGTTCTTATTCATTTGTATAATTATATTGCGTTTGGCCTGCTAACTTCTAGGGCCCTATTTTGTCCACCCCTCACCCTTTTTTTTCTTTTTAAAGCTAATTCATCTGCTTATGTGATTTCAACTACTACCTATATTTATAGCAAAACAGCATGATGTATGTGAAAGAATACTAGATTTGAAGATAGATAGGCCTGAATTTTGGTTCTGACTCTATCACTTCATAGAGACCTTGTTAAACTGCTTAAACTGTCTCAGTTCTCTCATCTGTACAGTGGGGGTGATGATGACAGTCATGCCTGTTTCACCAGGTCACCTGTGAGAATCAGATGAGAGAGCAACTTTGGTAAACTGTAAAGAATTATTCACATGGGAGGAAGTATTTTAGCAGAACTCTGAACCTCCATCCAGCAAAGCTTCTTCCCTGAACTTCCTCATGTTCAAAATCTACCTTGCATGGCTGTGTCCTCATTAAGATGACCTGCCTCCACATCCGTGCTCATCTACTTTGTTGTGGCTGCATTTTCATCATCAGCTCTTTGTCCCCAGGGCTCACCCCACCCTCTCTCCCTATGGCCAGCCACATCTTTATGTTTCTGTCACTTTTTCCTGATGATTCACCTTCAACAGGCTTCCTGGATCTCACCTGTTTCAACCTGGTAACCATCTCTAGGCAGTGCCCTAAAGGCTTATGCTGCAATTGCAACAGCCAAACTCAGATGTACATCTCCTTCTGAAACGGAGCAGGACCCTGTGGTCCTTGCCCCGTCCCCCATGTCCTCAGCCTGCCTTTTGTCTGTGGAAAAACTTTAGTCAAAGAATAAGTTTAATCAGAGAAGTGAGAAAATGCAGAAACAGAGGAAAACAGTCAAAGGAGACCAAATAATAATAGTTTAGTCATTAAGCATAGTCAAGGACCTTTAGTTTCTCCTTAAGGGCGACAGATAATATTCTCAGCCATATCCTGTGAGCTGTCTTATAGATACTGAAACCGCCACCAGGTGGAAGAAGTTAACTACATGATGACCAGGCTGTAGCCATAACATAAGCTGCCACAGTTCTGAGAATTGGCCTCAAAGAAATGGAAACAAACCGACCCTGGAACTGAAGATTAACTGTACCTAACACAATCAAGATGACACTGGTCAGACCACCGATGACCAATTTCAAGATGACTGTCAGAGCTGAGTGTATTGTTTCTGCATGTAGCCCCCTCACTCTGTCTATAAAAGTTCTTGTCCCCTGATTGTCAGGCCCTCCATTGTCCAAAGGAGTCAGCCTTTGGACAGGCATTCACCCTCTCCCCACCCTGGTTGCTGGCATCCAAAATGAAGCAAACTTTCCTTTCCACCAGCCTGGCCTCTTTATTGGCTTCTGAACGGCGAGCAGCCGGACCCCACTTTCGGTTACTCTTCAAGTTCTCACTTCTTTGACCCAACTTACTCCCAGCAGTGAAAACAAATTTCCCTGAGCCTCACATCACTTGTGTCACTTCAATCCTGAGATTAAACACTGGTTCCCAGGTGCCTCTTTAAAATAAGATGCACATGTGTGCACACACAATTTTTGTGGCTATTACAAGAGTGACTCATGCTTGATGTGCCAAAACACAGAAAAGCAAATGGAAAAATAAACAGATCACATATTAGCAAGTCACTTTAAGATAATCATTAAAAGCATTTCCATCTTTTCTATGCCTCTATATTTTATAAAAATGCTATCAAATAGTATGAAACATAGTGTTTCATACCTAGCTTTTTTCCCTTAGTAATATATTCTGAACTTTTTTTTTAGGTCATTAGGTAGACTAATTCAGTGAATCAATGGCTCCACTGCAGTCAGTTGAATAGATTTATCATAACTGACTTATTTCAAACAATTGAAAAGCATTGATTGTTTTCTATTTTAAATAACACTATAAAATATATTCCTATGCATATATCTTGTGTACATTTATATTTTATACTTTTTTGGGGAAGGGGTAATGAATCTGTACAGATAGAATTGCTTGGCTGAAGAGTATATGTGTTTTAAGATTTCTGAGATATGTTGCTAATTGCCTTTCAAAAAGTGTGTACCAATTTATGTTTTGAGCAGCGTAGAAGAGTATGACTATCCAAACACTCTCAGTGAGTTATAGTCTTTGCTAACTTTATGGCAAACATACCCCATTTTGAGCTTTTAATTTGAATGGTTTTGATTAATAGTAAAGTTGAATATTTTATATTTACCAACTGTATTTCTTCTTTTAAAAACTGACTCCATATAGTTTCCTCATTTTTATAATGTAGGACTAATCCTTTTCTCATTGCATTATAAAATCTCTTCAATGAATTAAAGATGTTCCTTACCTATCATATATGTTTTATTTAAGTTTTCTATTTTGTCATTTCCGTTTTTTTCTTACACTATGAAAGTTCTTTATTTTCAGATGGTTCAGTGTATCAGTATTTCCCTTTAAGTCATCAGACTTTGTTATTGTATTTAGGAGGAATATATATATATATATATATATATATATATATATATATATATATTTCTTTTATGATTTATTTAGAAACATTAACTCTTGAATCCAACTGTAGTTTATTTTGGACTATGATGTAAGTAAAAGTGTGACTTAACTTACTTTCAAATAGTTAACCCATTAGTTCAAAAAAATTTTCCAGGGGAAGTAAATGATATCCTATCATTTAATAAATTCTCATATAGGTATACTTGGACCATTTTTTGAGCTTTCTATTCTGTTTCTTTGATCTAGCTTTCTCCTCTGGCACCTATACAGGAATATTTTATTTATTGTAGGTTTATAGTAAATTTAAAATCTGATAGAACAAGTTTATCCACATTATTCTTCTTTTTCAATAGTTTCTTATTGGTTATCATGCATTTATTTTTCTAGATGAACTTAGGAATTACTTTCTCAAGCTCCAACAATACCATGGTAATTTTGATGGAAAAAGTAGTTAAGTCTGTAAATTAATTGAAGGCTTACCACCTCTACAAAGTCTGACTTCCCATCCAGGAGCATGGAATTTCTCTCCATTTATTTAAATCTTCATTTATGCCTCATCGTAAAATTCTGAAACTATTACTTAGGTTTCTTAGTGGTATTTTAATTTTTTTGGTTACTTAGTTTGATGAGATCTTTAAAAAAAAATTATATTTTCTAACTAGTCATTGCTGATTCCATTGAACTCTTTTTATTGGTTCTAAAATAAATTCTCAAAGCTGCAGACGTAGAGAATGGACTTGAGGACATGGGGAGGGGGAAGGGTAAGCTGGGACTAAGTGAGAGAGTGGCATGGACTTATATAGACTACCAAATATAAAATAGCTAGTGGGAAGCAGCCACATAGCACAGGGAGATCAGCTCTGTGCTTTGCAACCACCTAGAGGGGTGGGATAGGGAGGGTGGGAGGGACAATCCAGAGGGAGGAGACATGGGGATATGTGTATATGTATAGCTGATTCACTTTGTTATAAAGCAGAAACTAACACACCATTGTAAAGCAATTATACTCCAATAAAGATGTTTAAGAAAAGAAGAATCTCAAAAAAAATTCTCTTGGATTTTTGTAGGAGTAAAATCTTAGCATCTGAAAATAATTATAACCTGATTTCCTCCTTTCAACTATTTCTACCTCTTATTTATTTTTCCTGTCTTATCACATTGATTAAAACTTCTAAAACAAGGTTAAAAATAGGAGTGGGGAATGTGGGCGAGGTGGAGACGCGGCCCGGGGCTTGCCGGTCAAAGTGGAAAAGTTTCCCCTGGTTCTGACAGTGCTTCTTGGGCAGGCTTTCCAGGGTGGGTCGAGGAGAGGACCCGCAGTCTGGGCGCTGCACCTCTGGGAAGGATGGCTCCATCTTCTCCACGCCACTAAAAGGCCCAGTTGCTGGAAGCTTCCAGGGGACGCCGTCAGAGTTGCTGTTCTCCCGACCGCACTGAGGTTGTTCCAGTTCCGCCTCCAGGTGCCTCTCTTCGTCGGGTGTGCCTTCGTCCTTTTCCAGAGGATAACTGCAAGCAGGTGGCTGCATCTTTAATAAGGAAGAGCAGAGTGCGGAATCTGTTGCAAACAAGGAGACGGAGGAAACAAAACAGTGTATCTTTGTCATCTTTAATCCTGAGGC
>NW_006798337.1:0-5138 GCF_000442215.2 Lipotes vexillifer
AAAAAAAAAAAAAAAAAAAAAAAAAAAATTAATAAATTTGAACACCTTTGAAGCACTTTCTAGGCCCCAAGTGCTTTATGCACATTAGCTCATTTAAATTTTACATTAATCCTTTGCACCTCTTATTATTCTCATTTTTCAAATGAGAAAATTGAGGTCCATAGAAATTAAGTAACTACCTAAGATCATACAGCTCATAATTGGGAGAACCAAAAACCAAATTAACAAAACTTCCAAATTCAAATGCTCTGTGGAAAGTTACCTATACTGCACCCATAACATTCCTATTTCTACATAAAAATGATTGGACATTGTAAACCAGACAGCAGGACAAGCCTTACTACACACATTCACATGTGACCAATTAAGGTTAAAAGCATAATTAGTAGATAGCACGAATGCTAAGATTATTCCTTGCACAAAGTTAACATTTCTATTTTAATCTATCCATAATGGGGTACATATCTTGTATTAATGCATGATAAAGACAACATATATTATGATCAAAATTTTATTTTAATGATTATTTACTCATTTAATTTAAAATAAATAGTGCCTGAGGAAATAAAATGGGTAGAATGAAGGCACAATTCTTTCTAATGTACAACAATTGGCCACAATATGTAGCCACTAAATTTTAAAAAATTATTTGTCAAAGCACATTAGCAGTTCTAAGAAATGGGCAGCTGAGACCCAGAGCACATATCAGTGAGATTTCTATACTTCACCTCATTCATGACTATGTGGAAACATTCAATTTTAATTCAAAAGCTCAAACTTCAATGAATTTTATGATTATATATTACTAAATTTAGAATAATATATTTATTATTTTAAACAAAAATAGACAAAGTACATTTTGAATTTTTGCCAAATAAATACTTTTAAAAGATTCTTTGTTTATAACCCAAATGTTAAATATTGTTTAATATTTAATACTGTGGTGGAGATGATCACTGCAACTTCATGACTATGATAGGTAATTCCTTTGTGGAGGATAAGTCCATCAAGATGCCTTAGGCGATGCTTTATAATTTCCAGAATGAATACATACCTCCTACAGAAATAAGGAATTGTATTCACTAGAATGTGCAAACGGCAACTTATTTAATTTTACCTTTTGAAAGTACAGAGATACCACTAAGCAGAACTCATTAATATGTTTTTAATATGACTATAATCTATTCATAGACCCCAGAGCTGGGTTGGGATTGACCCTAAATTTCTGATGGTTTCATTTCAAAAGAATTAACAAATTAAAATATTAAATTCTTTATTATTATGTACTCAGCAATATACAACACTAACTACAAACATACTTAAGATATAGTCTCTATAATCAAAACATATAGAGAAAAGAAGGAAAGTGACAACTATTAACATTGATTACTTTGGTGTAAGGGATGGAGAGGGCAGATGATGGCTGGTTCCCCAACGCTGTGTTGTATTTTTGCAAGGAAAATGTATGATTTTTATTTTTGTATTTTATCCTTTCTGTGTAAATGTATACCAACTAGAAAAAAATGGTATGTAATTGTATGTGTGCATTCCCTATCTCATGGGGAATAATAACCTCATGGGAAAACTAACCTTAAAGGATGATTAGAATTTAGATAAGCTAAGAAGCAAAGCAATGTGTGAAAGCGTGGAGGTAGAAAAGAGAGGATAGGACATGCTGTTTAGCAGGACATTAAGATGAGATGGGTGTTTTAAAAGCCTTTAAGTTAAGGCAGAAGAGCTTAGGTTTCCAGGATAAAAGCAACATCGAAGGGCTATTGGTCTGGAAGGAGTAATGCAGGATGAGTTATAGGAGGGAAAGATTGGAATCAATGATTCAATGTTGTTCACAGTAGCCTCACATCCTTACACAGTGCCTGCAGCACAATATGCAATGAGTAAATGTTTTACCGAACGAGGCATCAATGAATGAACTATGAGATCAAAACGGAAAGTGAGGCTGGTAAAGGCATTTAGAAACGGTGGTTATGAGAAATGGATAAATCACAGATGACACCCAAGTTTGGAGCTATGTGAAAGCACACAGTTTGAAGGTGCTCTGTGTGCCAGACCACACCTATGGAGAGGCGGAGAGCACAGGGTTCAGTGAGCAACCGCAAAGGTCAGGCTGCCTTGATCATATCACAGACTTAATGTTTGTCAGCTAAACTTGGGCAAGTTATTTTACCACGTGAGCCGCAGTTTTCTCATATTTAAAAAACTGATAGTGATAGTACTTCCTTATCTTTAAAATGGCATTAGAATAATACTTATGAGTTGAGATAAAAGTAGAGCACTTAGCAAACTGTCTTACATGTAGTAAAAGCATCAATAAATGTTAGGTGCTGTTCTTGAGGTTATTTTCTTTTCCACAGAGTTACATTCATGTGGAGATTGTTCTTTCAGATGTGTGTCAGGTATACTTGACTGAGTCTCAGGGCACTTGTCATAATAAAATTAGGCTGTATATAGCTCCTTATAAAAAGAACAACAGAGGAACTGATTATTGTCTAACTCATGATACTAACAAGAGTCATGATTAGAACATGTGAACATTTTTCAATTAAAAAAAGCATTATTCCTACAACAGTTTTCAACCAACAACATTACTGGATTTTCTTCCTAGTTTTATATCTTAATTTTTTGTACTAAGGGAAATCTAAATTTTACCTAAGGTTAAGTACAGAAAAGCCTTTTGGGGTGGGGGGTGGTAAGCTTGTGAACCTACTTTACCCTATTGTCATCAACACAAAGTCCCAAGCCCTTCTCAACTTTAATAGCTACCTTTGCAAGGGAAAGTTGGATGGCAATACCTATAAGCATAGGTGACTTAAATTTGATAAGTGCCAGCATTTGCAGGTGGTAATTTCCATACAACTTCCCAATCCCACAGTGCTTTCTGCAGACATAACAGGCCACCCCTCCACATGTTAGAGTCCTCCTGGGAACTACTGGGTTGGCCAAAAGGTTTGTTCGGGTTTTTCCATAACATCTTACTGAAAAACCCAAACGAAATTTTTGGTCAACCCAATACATTGCTTCTCCCATCACCTTTGCTATCTGATCCAAGACTTCTTTTTGTGTAAAATATAAATACAGATTTCCTCTTCCTATCCTCTCATCACTTAAAGTTTACCCCAAATATTGGTAAAAATGAACACCATAATATTTTTCCTCAAAATAAGCCCTGCCCAACATTTTAAGAAATTCTGCCTCTGATCTTCAGTGTATTAAACTTAAACCTAACTTCCTAAAATAGTTCTACTCTTTCTCTAATGGGGGGAAAAAGTGTTTTAAAGGAGTCATTACTTTGAGTTCCTTTTTTAAAAAACATATGTATGTAACTTAATATCATGACTCCTGTGTCTTTAAATGTAGATATTTCCACTTACACTTAAGTACATTTTAGGAGATTAAATGTAGCCTCAGATAAAGTTTAAATGATTGGGAGGGCAGTGCTGGCAACCAAGAACAGATTCGAATTATTGTTTCACATGATATGATTCCTATTACGTTAAGGTGACTGCTGTAATAACATTTAAGTATTAATAAGCTTTAAATAATATGGCAGAAATAGCTTGTTATCTAACAAGACAGCTATCCCCCCCTTGTACTCCTTTGCTTATTTCAGAGCTGTTGCTGGCAAGTAGCTGCCTGGCTAGAGACTACATTTCCCAGCTTCCCTTTTATCTTGGTGAAGCCAAGCTGTAGTCAAAGGGATCAAGGCAGAAGTGAGATTCCCACTTCCAGTCCTGGGGCATAAGAATCTCCTATACAATCCTCAATGGTCTTTTGTTCTTCTCGCATCAGCCAGTTGGAAATATTTACTTAAGGTGACCTTGTAAGCCAGGTGTTGAAGAACACAGATTTTAGTCAGCCTGGGTTTCTGAAAGACTGGGTGAGAGCTAAGACCAACCCACCACTATTCCTGACACTGTCAGGGAATAAACTTTTACTGTATTAACCTATTGAGATTTGGTGGTTTATATTTTACAGCAGCTAGAGTAATTTTAACTAGTCCATCCAGTCCAATTACTACACAGTAAAGGGAAACTACATTAACACTATATAACTTACATATAAGTAAAAATAAAAATTTCTCTCAAGGGGAGATTTCTAAATAGTAATGTCAAGAGAGTAACAATTATTATTAATAATAATACAAAATAAAAATTTATTTTACAATGTATCTAACATTTATCAGTTGCTTATGATGTACAATTCTACATGCATTATCACAATTAATTCTGAAAACCCTACCATTAAAAAATATAAAGCATATAAACTTTTAAAACAATTGCTTTTTGTTTAATAACGTGCTGTGGAACTTCCTTGATAAGATCATTTGGCTTCAGACTGGAGACCTTTGAGAAGAGATTTTGTAAGAGAGCCATGGGACTGAGTGGAAGGAGAGGACAAGTTTCCCTAATGGGGTACCTAGAATTAGAGAGGAAGTGCACTCATAACGCAAACAAACCTGACCAAGTTCACGGCTGTGCCAGGAGACATGGACTCTTGTTCCTCCGTCTGTGCCCTCACTGACCTGGCCATACCAGGCTTAAACTTGTCTAAATTGGCTAAACTTGCTTATGGGACCAGGATCAGTTGTCTTCCTCATTTTCTCTTTACGCCATAGCATCTTTCTGACCCTATTACTCAGATGTCTATGAGGGAACCTGTATGAAAAACCAACATTCTTTGGAGTACAGTAAGTCCCCTACACACAAACGTTCAAGTTGCAAACTTTCAAAGACGCCAGCGTGCCCCTGTATGTCAGCTGTTGTACTGTACTACTGTACTTTTCAAGGTACTGTACCGTAAGATTAAAAATGTTTTCTTTAAAAGAAAATTGTGTATATAAAGCACAGAGAGACTATGTGACTGGCCCAAGAGTATACTGATATTAGTTGTTAGAGAAGGGATTTAAAATACCCATCAACTGGAAGATAATCATACAGCTAGTGAATAAAGAGAACATTAAGAAATGCAAACCAATAAGAATAATGCAAATCTGTAAGTTCACTGTTCATTCAATTAGAAAGTGTTTATGTACAGGGCATGATGATATTCAAGGACTGTGGGAAATAAGAATATGTAAAGTACATGAACCATGACATGAACCATTTTTTTTTTTTTTTTTT
>NW_006798338.1:0-208 GCF_000442215.2 Lipotes vexillifer
CTAAAGGTAAGGTTTAGGGTTAGCATTACAGTTAGGATTACGGTTAGGGCTCGGGTTAGGGAATGGGAACGGTTTTGGATATAGTATAGCATATGACAACAGTTTAGGGTTAGCGTACGTGTTAGGGCACGGTTTAGTGTTAGCATACGAGTTAGGATTAGGGCAAGATTTAGGGTAAAGCTAACAGTAAGGGGTAAGTTTAGGGTTA
>NW_006798340.1:0-204 GCF_000442215.2 Lipotes vexillifer
ATAATAATTGTAAATATTTATGCACCCAACATAGGAGCACCTCAATACATAAGGCAAATACTACCATCCATAAAAGGGGAAATTGACAGTAACACATTCATAGTAGGGGACTTTAACACCAGACTTTCACCAATGGACATGTCATCCAAAATGAAAAGAAATAAGGAAACACAAGCTTTAAATGATACATTAAACAAGATGGAC
>NW_006798341.1:0-368 GCF_000442215.2 Lipotes vexillifer
GATCCCACATGCCGCGGAGCGGCTGGGCCTGTGAGCCATGGCCACTGGGCCTGCGCGTCCGGAACCTGTGCTCCGCAACGGGAGAGGCCATGACAGTGAGAGGCCCGCATACTGCAAAAATAAGAAAATAAAAAAGAATCCGCCTGCCGACATGGGTGACACGGGTTCGAGCCCTGGTCCGGGAGGATCCCACATGCCACAGAGCGACTGAGCCCGTGCGCCACAACTACTGAGCCTGCACTCTGGAGCCCACCAGCCACAACTACCGAGCCTGTGTGCCACAACTACTGAAGCCCACGCGCCTAAAGCCTGTGCTCCGCGACGGGAGAGGCCACAACAGTGAGAGGCCCGCGTACCGCAAAAAAAAA
>NW_006798342.1:0-515 GCF_000442215.2 Lipotes vexillifer
CTAACACTTACGCTTAGCCATTCCCTAAACTGTGCCCTAATCCTAACACGTATGCTCACACTATAACGTGACCTAACACGTACGCTAACCCTAAACCATTGTCGTGCCCTAACCTGTACCCTAAACTGTCCCCGTTCCCTAACCCTAACCCTCACACTTACCCTTAGCTTTACCCTAAACCGTGCCCTAATGCTAAGCCGTACGCTAACAGTAACCCGTGCCCAAACACGTACGCTAACCCTAAACCATTGTCGTACACTAACCTGTACCCTAAACCATCCCCATTCCCTAACCCTATCCCTAGCCCTTATCGTAACCCTATCACTTACACTTAACCTTATCCTACACCGTGCCCTAATCCTAACCTGTATGCTCAAACTAAACTGTGCCCTAACATGCACGCTAATCCTGAACTGGTGTCGTTCCCTAACCTGTACCCTAAACCGTACCTGTACCCTAACCCTAACCCTTATCGTAACCCTAACCCTTACCTTTAGCCTTATCCTAAACCATGC
>NW_006798343.1:0-427 GCF_000442215.2 Lipotes vexillifer
CCGGCTGCCAAGTCACTTCCACCTGTCCATGGAGTTGACAGTTACTTGCTCACAGTGAACCAAACTCCCTGGACCTAACAGCTACTGCAGGAGGCGGTAGTGGAGAACAAGGTGGCAACAACGACCAGAGGCGAAGGAGGAAGAGATACTCAGCGGACCGACGGGGTGGATTGATGGTGAGGGGTTAAGTCTGAAGAGCTAAAGGGGCCAGATGTAGAAAAGGGAAGGGGAATCATGAGGATATGGTCAAGGCCCATCGTATGGATATTTCATCCCTATGTTGTATGCAAATTCCTTTAAATTTGCTCTGAATGAAAAAGAGAGAACAAAATCATGCTTTAAACCATGTCAGTGACTTTATCTGCCATCTCATTTGATGAGCTCATAGCCCAGGGTCAGAGGGAAATGGGAGCTGTGAGTCTGCCAT
>NW_006798344.1:0-8530 GCF_000442215.2 Lipotes vexillifer
GGGGGGGGGGGGGGGGGGGGGTGGCCCCGGGTAGGAGGAGTGGAAGTACTCAGCTCGCCAGCCCTGCTAGCAGCTCCCCAGAAGCCCGGGGATTTCTCCAATGAATTAGGGAGTGTTTAACATCTCCGGCTAATCAGCCGCTGCCTGCTACCAAGGAAAGAGCAGAGGGGAGTTTGGAGCCAGGCAGCTTTGAAAGGCAATGCTGTTCCTTGACAAAGCCAGCCTGGGGAGGTTTCAAAGGCAACTTCTGAGCGGCCCGCACGTTTCATGTTCATTAGAGCCTCGCTTCCCAGGCTCCAAAGACAAACAGTGGGATTTAAGGGTTTTCTTTCCCTTTTGGTGACGTTTCATTCTGAGCTGGGAGCTTTCAGCTGGGGAGGAGGCAGAGCCAGCTGAGACGCTTGTGCCTCCAGTCCATAGCCTCAGCAGAGCCTGGCTCCATCCCGTCTGCACACCGGAAGCTCCCAGGGGTCCCGAAGCTCTGCACCACCCCGCATCCTGAAGGCTAGTTGAGCGGGTACCTACGGCTGTCTGGGCATATGGGCTATAAGGGGCGCAGTCCAGCTGCTGCAGGATGCAGAGTTCTTGTTTGTCATTATCTCCCCGGCACCTACGTGCTCAATAAATGTTTTCTGAATGTGTGAGTGAGTGAAGGAATGAACGAGTGTGCTGGTCATTTCCCTGTTGCTCCAAGATCCATTTCCGGTCTTTCTCTGCCCTGTTTGGAGGCACAGGGAACTACATTTCCCAGAATCCCTCACCGACTGGCTTTGGGATGGGTTCAGCCAATTGGAGGCACTAGAAGAGGTAGAGTGTAGGGGGAGGGGAAAAGCCAGGATACTTCTTCCCTTGCTCTGTTTCCAGCCAGGTCTCTGTAGCATCCGTGTCTCCTCTTTGGCTCCTCCAGAAGAGTCCCTTCCTGCACGGCCCGTCTCCCTCTGGCAGGCCCACAGCCAGTCCAGCTTCTGTCTGGGGACCTCAGCTCCTGGGCTTCTGGAACACTGCCTGCTCTGTCCAGCCCCAGGAATGTGGTGGCTTCTTGCTGTTGCTGATCTCTGGGTTGTCCTACCTCTTCTACCACTTTACAACCAAATCCCTGATTTAAATCCCTCTGCTTGAAAGGCCTGGGGTGGCTTCTATTTCCTCAGTGAGCTCAGCAGGTTGCACGAGGGGCTGTGCTGAGCATTCCCCGCAGAGAGAAGCCTATGTACCAGCAGCAGGTCTGAGCAGGTTTGATTGGCCTGGGACCTGGAGTCCTACAGACACGGCAGCCTTATTCTGGGCAAGACACCCCATCCCTCTGCCGAGGCACGTGCCCCTGTGCTGCCGGAGCCCGGGGGCTCCTCCCTCCTATGCCAGTATTGTGCATTCCCTCTGACTCTGCTGCAAAAGCATAAGACGTGGCAAAAAGGAGCAGAGAGGTGCAAAAAGTAGAAAGCTGTCTACCACCCGCCAGACCCCGTGTGGGCCTTTAGTCTTTGCTCCGAGAAGGCTCACAATGGCCCTGTTGGGTAGATCATCTTATCCTCATTTTATGGAGGAGGAGACTGAGACTCTAAGAGCTTAAGTGACCTGTTTCCTCAAATGGTCACTCAGTCTGTCCTTTCAGTCTCACTTGTACGCCTTTTCGCCTCCCCACCCACCCTCACTGTTTCTGTTACTTTAAACACTCACAGTCTTTCGCCAGTCTCCTAACTGGGCTGCCTCCCCCAAAGCTCACCTTCCAGCGCATCCTCCACACCCTGCCAGGGACATTTTCTAACACGGAAGTTGAACCACATATTCCACTGCTTAAACCCTGCCAGAATCCTTACTGCTTAAGGAATAAGGTCCAATCTCCTTGGCCCAGCAGCAAGGCCCTCTGAGATCTGGTCCCAGCCCCCTCCCAAGCTGTGTCTCTTATCTCCCTCCCCACTCACACCCCACCCATAATTCAGTCTCATGGACCCTCTGTTAGAGTTTCTCTAACAGAACTGGCGGGTCATACCTCCGTGCCTTTTCCAGGCTGTGCTCTCAGCCACGAGGACCTCTCCACCTTTCCTCCCTCTCTCCCATCTCCCTGGGAAGCTCCGGCTCCTTCTTCAAGACCGGGCTTTGGCATCTCCCTCTGTGGAACACCTTGCTGGCTCCCCTGCTCCCATGCACCTTTGTCTCCTTCTTGTTCCTGCCTTGCATCCACCACACTGCACTGCGACCATTGGTTCACGTCTCCACTTCGCCTGCTAGACTGCAAGTTCCTTGAGGGCAGGAACTGTATTTCATTCATTCATTCATTTATTTAAAAATGCTTATTGAGTACTAACTGTATGCTAGGCACTGTGCCTGATGCTGGGATACTTGGCTTGTGTCACAGAGTACGAGGTCTAGTGTGGAATAATTCATCATACCAGTAACAGCAATAATAAACGATCACACCAATACATATATAATTATAGCTTATAAAGGAAAAGTAAAGGGTGTGATATCCTTGGAATAATCCCTGATTCCAGGGAGTATTCAGTATATGTTACTTTTCTACCCCAGCCCTAGCCCCGTACACCAGGATGTATATTTATTGCTGTATGTGTAGCACTGCTCCCAGAGTGGGGACGTTTATCCCTGCAGATCTGTGAACTTTCTGTAGGAGAGTCTCTTTTTCTTCAGCTCCTGTCTCCAGGGGCTGGCACATAGTAGGTATATGATAAATGTGGGTTGAGTTTAAAGTGCAATTATAGGGACTTCCCTGGTGGCACAGTGGTTAAGAATCTGCCTACCATTGCAGGAGACACAGGTTTGAGCCCTGGTCCGGGAAGATCCCACATGCCACGGAGCAGCTAAGCCCATGCGCCACAGTTACTGAGCCAGCGCTCTAGAGCCCGTGGGCCACAACTACTGAGCCTGTGTGCCTAGAGCCTGTGCTCCGCAACAAGAAAAGCCACCGTAGTGAGAGGCCCGTGCATCGCAGCAAAGAGGCCCGCTCGCCGCAACTAGAGAAAGCCCATGTGCCAGCAACGAAGACCCAGTGCAGTCAAAAGTAAATAAATAAATTTATTAAAAAAAAAAATTATATCCCTGTGTGTGAATCAGGGTGGCCTTACTATCTGAAGGAGCCCAGGCCACTGGGCGGCGGGGTCGGGGCTCTGGACATGGCTGCCTTTCCTCTCCCTGAACACTCTCTCCCCCATGGCCACAGAGATCAGGAAAAGGGGAATCCTTTCAGCTCTGCTACTTACTAGTTGTATGACTTTGGGCAAGTCATGGAGCCTCAATCTCTCTGAGCCTCAATCTCCTCACCTGTAAAATGGAGATGATAATAGTACTGATGTCATAAGTTTGCTATGAGGAGGATTAAGTTAACACACAGAAAGTATTAGAGCCGTGCCTGGTACAGAGTAGACAGTCCGTAGAGCTGCACTATTATTATTATCATTACCATTTCTACTGCAGGATCCCAGTGAATGTCTGACCATCACCCGCATGTGTCTCCCCACCAGATCCCACACACAGCCCAGCCCCCTCTGGCCTGGCACGCGACTGGAGTCCCAACCTTTCCTCTTGCTAGGAAGCTGTGGGTAACTGGGTCTTAAGTAAGCATGCTTGACTGGGGTGTGATTAGCGGCTGCTGTGAGTAAGCAGCAGGCCAGGGTGCGGAGAAGATTGGGGGGTGGGGGGTAGGAAAGCAGAGAGAGTGGAACAGAAGCTGCTGGTGCCTGGGGCTGGCTTTCCAGGCTCAATCAACCCACTTTCCTTAACAATTAAGGGGGACAGGGTGAACAATCCTCAGTCTCAGCAGCCACCCCATCCTAGCACCAGAGCTGTAGCTCTGCAGTTGCTACTACTCATTCATTCATTCAGCAAATATTGCACGCTTCCTACTTCCAGGCACTGTCCTAGGTGCTGGGCCGGAGGAGTGGACAACATGGACACAGGTCATTGCCCCCATGTAACATACAGACTGGGGGGAGGGGCACAGAGAGGTACATAGAGCTTACAATGCCCTGTGCTGACTGCCACCATGGGGGGTGGCACCCAGGAGACCCCAGGAAGAGCTGGCTGGCCTTTCCCTGCTCTGAGTATCTTGTCCTGCATAGCCTCCCATCATATCTTGAGGTGACCTTATTTCCGTACCTGTCTACCTCCCCACCAACTGTAAGTAACCTGAGGGCACAGGCCATGTGACATCATTCTCTGTACCTCTGGCTCTTGGCATAGTTCTTGGAACATAGCAGGTGCTCAAAAATTGTTTGTTTGGTTGAATGAACCCCAGCTCAGGAAGCAACTGGCTGTATGACCCCCTAGAACAGGGACTGGCAAACTATAGCCTGCGGGCCCAATCCTGCCTCCAGCCAGGCTATTTTGTATAGCTCTCAAGCTAAGAATGGTTTCTACATTTTTTAAGGGGTGAATTGTTTAAAAACAAAAATCCAAGAATAATATGCTGCAGAGATATCTGTGGCTATAGAGCCTAAAATATTTACTCTCTGGTGTTTTACAGAAAATGTTTGCTGCCCCTTGGTCTAGAAGCTTTTGTCTGCATCTCCCTTATTTATGAAACGAGGAGCTTGGTTTAGATACCACAAAGGTCCCTGATGTGAAGTCATGGGATCCTGAATTCCATAGCTCTTGTCTCTGTCCTTGAAGGTCCTGTGTCACACTCCTGTCATCAGTCGCCCTGCACACAGCAGGCGCTCAGGTGACGTCGGCTGGCTGGTGGTATGGTGGCGGGAGAGGGAATTAGCTCAGAGCCTGGCTCCGTTGCCACACAGCTGTGTGAGTTTAGGCAAGTTACTTAACTCCCAGAGCCTCAGTTTTCTCACCTGAAAAAATGAGGGTAGTAACTTAGCACCTGTTTCCTAGGGTGGCAGTGAGGTTTGTTTGTGTTCTGGCCACACTACATGGCAGGTGGAACTTCCCTGACCAGGTGTTGAACCCCTGCCCACTGCGGTGAAAGTGGAGTCTTAACCACTGGGCCACCAGGGGAGTACGGCAGTGAGGCTTAAAGGAGATAATTAAAGGTGGAGGTGCTCTGTAAATTCTACCCTGCTGTTCAATTGCTAGAAGCTACTGCTACTGTTACTGTTGGATATATATTGTTAGTTAGTCCTGCTTGATACAATTTAACTCATGGGGTGGCTTCTGGGAGGATGGTCAGGTTCTTGCAGGTCAAGGTGGATCCTAAAGCTGCCCATCAGAAAGGCCCAGGGTGAGTGAGCTCAGTGATGGGGTTATCTATGGTCTTGAGGGACCCCCTGCCTACTCCTTTCAGACTGTGGGAAGGAACAGTTGATTAAGACTTGGGGAGGGTGAACCCCCAGAGCCTTGATCCCTGAGGATTCCCTGGGGGCAATGGATGGAGCCAGACCTGCACAGCAGTCTCACCTCTGGCCCCACAGCCGCCTCTGTTCCCTGGGAGCGAGAATTTGGCTTTCCTGCCTAGCCTGGCTCTCCCGACTCACTGCCATTGGCTCTATCTTCGTCTCTCCATAACCTTGACTCATCTTTGTTTAGCATTTTCCTTTTGACGAGCTCTCCCATATACATCCACTTTGTTTTCTGCAAGAGCCCTATGTGGTAGGGCTAATACTCCCCGCTTTTATAGATGAAGATACCGAGGTTCAGGGAGGTTCAGCAACTTGCCCGGAGTGCCCCAGCTGGGATGAAATCTGGGTTTCTTACTGCCAGGGCTCTTTCTGTCACACCACACTGCCTTTCTTCACCTGCCTCAGCTGTACTAACACATCTATCTTCTCCTGGTCCCGCTCCCACTGCTGTACTGCCCTTCGCTTCATCCCAGCTGACTCACAGGCCAGACAGGTCAGGGAGAATCCCCTTCTACCCACTCCCCCTAACCTGCCCCCGTGCCCCGTCCTGGTGTAGGAGCAGGCCTGCCCTTGCAGTGGAAACCTGTTGTAACAACAGTGGCGCTTTGGGCCCTCCCTTGACTGGCCCTGTCCCCTGGAGGGTCTGGGGTAGAGCTGGCTGGGGAAGGCACACACTAGGAGCGCCAGGGAGGAGATGTCAGGTTCACTTACCATGACGTGGAGTGCTTATGCTGCCATGGGGTACTGGGTGTCACACTGCATTACGCGGGCACTCAGGGCCTACTCCCGCCAGCCAAGAGACCAGCTGCTCGTCCTCTCTCCCTTCCTCCTCTGCCATACTCGGTGACATTCCTGACCCTGGAGATACATTTAGGGTCTCCTGGGTGCCCGGCCTTTGGAAGATGCCACTTTCTAGGGACTGAGTGTTCTACTGGGGACAGGAAGCCTTGGTCCCTCAACAGTTTCATCTGACCTCCTCTGGGGGCAGGCTCCTAGCTCCTGGTTTGATGAGGAGCATCCAGGCTTTGAGGACCCAGCAATCCCTCTCTGTGGTCTCAGCCCAGAGGTGATGCCCTGCAGAATCCTGGACGCAGGGGTACCTGCAATGGGGGAGATATCAGGCCTTAACTTCCCCAAGACAGGACCCTGATGGGTTTGCGGGGAGACCTAGAGCCCCCACCCCCGGTGTTGCTTCCTCTTCTGCCTTGCCCATCCTCAGCTTTGTGCCTGCCACTCTCCCCCATTTCCTCTGTACTCGGCAGTAGGTTGAGGACTGGGGGGCGATGGGCGGTGAAGGGAGATCAGAGAGGGCCCAGGTCCACTCCCTGAGGAAGAAAGTGTTTGGAGGGCACATGATTCTGTGGGTACCCAGCCTGAGGAGTGACGGGTGCGGGGGTGGAAAGCATGAGCTGGGTACAAGCTGAGCCGCAGAGCACAGGGGCTGCTGCATCATCCCCTCCTCTCCAGACCTTCCTAACTGTCCCCTCAGGGTCTGGCCTGAGCCTCGCTTTCCACCTCCATCACCCCCAGACTTGAGTCTTCCCTATGCTCTGCCTATAGCCTTACCACCCTCCCGCCTCCACTGTATCCACTAGGTCGCTGACACCCTAAAGGCTGACCGCCTGCCACCACCTTCAGCTCCCTTCACCACCTAGAAAGATTCTACTAATCCTTTGCATCTCCTCTCAAGACCCACCTCCACTGCGAGGCCTCCCCTGACCTCTGCTCCCACTGGAATGCCACCCAGATGGCGCATCTCCGTTGTAACTACATCTGCCTATATGTGGCTTGGTTGTTGATGTTTCTTTCTGACTCTAGACAGTCAGGGACAATGTCTTCATCGCCTTGGGACCCTCA
The DNA here is from genome assembly GCF_000442215.2 of Lipotes vexillifer. Lineage (NCBI taxonomy): Eukaryota > Metazoa > Chordata > Mammalia > Artiodactyla > Lipotidae > Lipotes > Lipotes vexillifer. Next base: position 7,158 of record NW_006798344.1, read on the forward strand.
GCAGTAGCTCTGTGCTTGGCCTACATTGTTGACATTGAATAAATGTTTAGAACATGCTTGAATTAGTAAGCTAATCAATGACTAGGGCCATGGGAGAGGTGCTCAAGGGGTCCTCCCCACCCCCTGTTCCTTCCCAGTGTCCCCCACTCTTCCCCATGGGACAGGGAGAGACAGGTCTCAGAGCCCACAATCCAGATCCCCATAAAGGGACTTGGAAATCTGAGACTGGGCTCCCAGGAAAACAGCATCTCCAAAGAGCCTCCCCCAGACCGGCCCCCACATCATTCTTGGGTATCCCCCTGGACAGTGCTCTTTCCAAATTTCTGGCATTCAAAGCGGAACCCAGCCTCCGAGCTCAGCACGCTAAGCCCTGAGGAGCTGCATTGCTCTGGCTCCATCACCTCGGCCGGCTCCAAACTAGGTCAGGTCCTGCTGCCGGCCAGCAGGAGTTGGCCAGCACTGACTGCCCAGCGGCCTGGCCACGTGCTTGCAGCTCCTGGGGAGCGAGAGCAGGGAAGCTGCTGGAGTAGGGGGATAGGAGCTGGGGTGAGTGGGGCAGGGGGTGGAGGAGAAAGTCTGACACCGAGGTCAGTGCAGGTTGCCGTGCTTCCCTTGCTCCACTCTCAGGAGTGAATTTGCTGATTAGACCTCCATTCTTTTCCTTATTCAGTCCACAAAGGTTTACTGTGTGTTTGCCTCATGCCAGGTACTGTACTAGGTACTGGGGTTGGAGGAAGAGCTCGTGGGCCAGACACGAACCAACCACAGTAAGATGCACCAGAGTGATGCCAAGGTTTGTACCAGATGCCCTGGGCTGCCCAGGAGAGAGGACAATGGGGAGGGTCAGTGGAGGTCAGAGACCATGTCCCAAGGGCCAGCTGCTCACACTATTGCAGGAGCTGCTGACTCCCTTTTATCTCCACCCACACCCTGCCCCCAGGATGTGCTCTAGACATAGCTCCAGATTAGATCCCAAAGGCGTCCTCCCTGCTTGCATGGCCATCACCCCAGTCCAAGCCTCCTCTCACCTGGCAGCTGCAGCTGCCCTTTTTTTCTTTTTTCTTTATAAAGAAACTGCTTTTTATTTACTTATTTACTTATTTGTTTTTGGCTGTATTGGGTCTTCGTTTCTGTGCGAGGGCTTTCTCTAGTTGCAGCAAGCGGGGGCCACTCTTGATCGCGGTGCGTGGGCCTTTCGCTGTCACGGCCTCTCTTGTTGTGGGGCACAGGCTCCAGACGCACAGGCTCAGTAGTTGTGGCTCACGGGCCTAGTTGCTCCACGGCACATGGGAACTTCCCAGACCAGGGCTACGAACCCGTGTCCCCTGCATTGGCAGGCAGACTCTCAACCACTGTGCCACCAGGGAAGCCCG
>NW_006798345.1:0-4761 GCF_000442215.2 Lipotes vexillifer
TTCGGGTAAGCGTTAGGTTTAGGGTTAGTGTTAGGATCAGAGATAGGGTTAAGGTTAGGATTAAGGTTAGGGAACGGGGACGGTTTAGGCTACAGGTTAGGATACAACAATTGTTCAAGGTTAGCGTACGTGTTAGGGCACGGGTTAGTGTAAGCTTACGGGTTAGGATTAGGGCACAGTTTAGGGTAAGGCTTCGGGTAAGTGTTAGGTTTCGGGTTAGGGTTAGGGTTAGTGTTAGGGAACGGGAACGGTTTAGGGTACAGTTTAGGGTACGACAAAGGTTTAGGTTAGTGTACGTGTTAGGGCACGGGTTAGTGTTAGCGTATGGTTTAGGATTAGGCCACGGGTTAAGGTAAGGCTTCGGGTAAGGTTTAGGCTTAGGGTTATGGTCAGGATTAGTGTTAGGAAAAGGGGATGGTGTAGTGAACAGCTTAGGGTACGACAACGGTTTAGGGTTACTGTACTTGTTAGGGCATGGTTAGTGTTAGTGTACGGGTTACGATTTGGTCTCGGGTTCGGGTAAGGCTTCGGGTAAGGGTTGGGTTAAAATTAAGATTAGGGTTAGGGTTAGGGAACACGGACGGTTTACGGTACAGGTTAGGGTACGACAATGGTTCAGGTTTAGTGTACGTGTTAGGGCACGGGTTAGTGTTAGTGTATGGGTGAGGATTAGGGCACGGGTTAGGGTAAGGCTTTGGGTAAGGGTTAGGTTTAGCATTAGGGTTAGGGAATGGGGACAGTTTCAGGTACAAGTTTGTGTACGACAATGGTACAGGTTTAGCGTACGTGTTAGGACACGTGTTACTGTTAGCGTATGGGTTAGGATTAGGGCACGGGGTAGGGGAAGGCTTCGGGTTAGGGTTAGGGTTAGGAAACGGGGAGGGTTTAGGGTACAGATTAGGGTACGACAAAGGTTTAGGGCTAGCGTACGTGTTAGGACATGGGTTGGTGTTAGCTTACGGATTGGGATTAAGGCACGGGTTAGGATAAGGCTTCTGGTAAGGGTTAGTGTTAGGGTTAGGGTTAGGGTTGGGGTTAGGTAACGGGAACGGTTTACGGTACAGTTTAGGGAACGGTTTAGGGTACAGTTTAGGGAACGACAACGGTTAGGGTTAGTGTACATGTTATGGAACGGGTTAGTGTTAGTGTACAGGTTAGGATTAGGGCTTGGGTTGGGTTAACGCTTCGGGTAAGGGTTAGGTTTAGGGTTAGGGTTAGGGTTAGTGTTAGGGAACGTGGACGGTTTAGGGTACAGGTTAGCTTACGATGGCGGTTTAGGGTTAGCATACGTGTTAGGGCATGGGTTAGTGTTAGCGTTCGGGTTAGGATTAGGGCACGGGTCAGGGTAAGGCTTCGAGCAAAGGTTAAGGTTAGGGTTACGGTTAGGGTTATGTAACGGGGACAGTTTACGGTACAGGTTAAGTTATGACAACCGTTTAGGGTTAGCGTACGTGTTAGGGCATGGGTTAGTGTTAATGTACGGGTTACGATTAGGTCTCGGGTTAGGGTAAGGCTGAGGGTAAGGGTTGGGTTAAGGTTAAGATTAGGGTTAGGGTTAGGGAACACGGACGGTTTAGGTTACAGTTTAGGGTACGACAACGGTTCAGGGTTAGTGTACGAGTTAGGGCACGGGTTAGTGTTAGCGTACGGTTTAGGATTAGGGCACATTGTAGGGTAAGGCTTTGGTTTAGGTTTAGGGTTAGGCAACAGGGATGGTTTAAGGTATAGGGTAGGGTATGACAACGGTTTAGTGTTAGTATTCGTGTTAGGGCATGGGTTAGTGTTAGCGTAAGAGATAGGGTTAAAGCACGTGTTCGGGTAAGGGTTAGTGTTAGCGTTAGTGTTAGGGTTAGGTTTAGGGAACGGGGACGGTTTAGGGTACAGGTTTGTATACGACAATGGTACAGGGTTAGCCTACGTTTTAGGGCACGGGTTAGTGTTAACGTACGGGTTAGGATTAGGACGCGGGTTTCGGTAAGGCTTCAGGTAATGGTTACGGTTAGGGTTAGAGTTAGGGTTAGGTTTAGGGAAAGGGGATGGTTTAGGGAAAAGGTTAGGGTACGACAACGGTTTAGGGTGAGCATACGTGTTAGGGCATGGGTTAGTGTTAGCATACGGGTTAGGTTTAGGGCATAGCTTAGACTAAAACATCGGGTAAGGGTTCGGGTTAGGGTTAGGGTTAGGGAATGGGGAAGGTTTGGGATACAGGTTTGTGAACAACAACGGTAGAGGGTTAGCATACGTGTTAAGGTACGGGTTATTGTTAGCGTACGGGTTAGGGTTAGGGCACGGGTTAGGGTAAGGCTTCAGGTAAGAGTTAGGGTTAGGGTTAGGTGTAGGGTTATGGAACAGGGATGGTGTAAGGTGCAGGTTACGGTACGACAACGGTTTAGTGTTAGTGTACGTGTTAGGGCATGGGTTAGTGTTAGCGTACGGGTTAGGATTAAGGCACAGTTTAGGGTAAGGCTTCGGGTAAGGGTTAGGGTTAAGGGTAGGTTTAGGGTTAGGGTTAGGGAACGGGGAGGATTTAGGGTACAGATTAGTGTACGACAAGTGTTTAGGGCTAACGTACATGTTAGGGCATGGGTTAGTGTTAGTTTACGGGCTAGAATTAGGGCATGGGTTAGGATAAGGCTTCGGGTAAGGGTTAGTGTTAGGGTTAGGGTTAGGTAACGGGAACGGTTTAGGATACAGTTTAGCGAACGACAACGCTTAGTGTTCGCATACGTGTTAGGACACGTGTTAGTGTTAGGGTACGGGTGAGGATTAGGGTACGGGGTAGGGTACGGCTTTGGGTTCGGGTTAGGGTTAGGGAGTGGGGATGGTTTAAGGTACCTGTTAGGGTATGATAATGGTTTAGGGTTAGCATTCGTGCTAGGGTAAGGGTTAGTTTTAGCATAAGAGATAGGATTAATGCACGTGTTAGGGTAAGCGTTAGTGTTAGCGTTAGTGTTAGGGTTAGGTTTAGGGAACAGGAACGGTGTAGGGTAGAGGTTTGTATACGACAATGGGACAGGGTTAGCCTACGTGTTAGGGCACAGTTTAGTGTAAGCGTACGGGTTAGGATTAGGGCACGCGTTAGTGTAAGGCTTTGGGTAAGGGTTAGTGTTAGCATTAGGATTAGGGTTAGGGTTAGGGAACGGGTATGGTTTAGGCTACAGGTTATGGTACGACAACGGTTTAGAGTTAGTGAACGTGTTAGGGCATGGGTTAGTGTTAGCGTACACGTTAGTATTAGGGCACGGGTTAGGGTAAGGCTTCGGGTAATGGTTATGGTTAGGGCTAGGGAATGGGTATGGTTTAGGGTACAGATTTGTGTACAACAATGGTTCAGTGTTAGCATACGTGTTAGGGCACAGATTACTGTTAACGTATGGGTTAGGATTAGGACGCGGGTCTCAGTAAGGCTACGGTTAAGGGTTGCGGTTAGAGTTAGGGTTAGTGTTAGGGTTAGGGAAAGGGGACGGTTTAGGGTACAGGTTAGTGTACAACAACGGTTTAGGGTTAGCGTATGTGTTAGGGCATGGGTTAGTGTTAGCGTACGTGTTAGGGTTACGCCATGGGTTAGAGTAAGACTTCGGGTAAGGGCTAGGGTTAGGGTTAGGATTAGGGAATGGGGATGGTTTAGGGTACAGATTTGTGTACAACAATGGTTCAGGGTTAGCGTACGTTTTAGGGCACAGGTTAGTGTTAGTGTACGGGTATGGGTTATGGAACGGGGTAGGGTAAGGCTTCAGGTAAGTGTTAGGGTTAGGTTTAGGGTTAGGGTAAGGGAACGGGGACGGTTGACGGTACAGGTTAGCGACGTCAACAGTTTAGCATTAGTGTACATGTTAGGGCAAGGATTAGTGTTAGTGAATGGTTTAGGATTAGGACACGGGTTAGGGTAAGGCTTCGGGTAAGGGTCAGGGTAAAGTTTAGGGTTCGGGAACAGGGACGGTTTACCATACAGGTTAGTTTACGAGTACGTTTTTGGGTTAGCGTAAGTGTTAGGGCATGGGTTAGTGTTACTATACGGGTTAGGATCAGGGCACTGTTTAAGGTAAAGCTTCAGGTTAGGGTTAGATTTAAGGTTAGGGTTACGGTTAGTGATAGGAATATGGGACCATTTAGGGTACAGGTTACAGTACAGCAAAAGAGTAGGGTTAGCGTAAGTGTTATGTCATTGGTTAATGTTACTGTACGTGTTAGGATTAGGGCACGGGTTAGGGTAAGGCTTCGGGTAAGCGTTAGGTTCAGTGTTAGGGTAAGTGTTAGATTTAGGGAACGGGGACATTGTACTGTACAGGTTAGGTTACGACACCGGTTTAAAGGTAGTGTACGTGTTAGGGCACGGGTTAGTGTAAGCGTACGGTTTAGGATTAGGCACAGGTTAGGGTAAGGCTTCGGGTCAGGGTTAGGTTTAGGGTTAGGGAACACGGACGGTTTAGGCTACAGGTTAGGTTACGAGAACGGTTTAGGGTTATCATACGTGTTAGGGCATGGCTTAGCGTTAGCGTATGGGTTAGGATTGGGCCACGGGAAAGTGTAAGGCTTCGGTTAAGGGTTACTGTTAGGTTAAGGGTTAGGGTTAAGTAACGGGGATGGTTTAGGAAACAGGTTAAGGTAAGACAACGGTTTAGGGTTAGCGTACGTGTTAGGGCACAGGATAGTGTTAGCATACCGGTTAGGATTAGGGCACGGGTTACGGTAAGGCTACAGGTAAGTGTTAGGGTTAGGGTTACGGTTAGTATTAGCGTTAGAAAATGGGGATGGTGTAGT
>NW_006798346.1:0-213 GCF_000442215.2 Lipotes vexillifer
GTAGCTGTCCAGTTTTCCCAGCACCACTTATTGAAGAGGCTGTCTTTTCTCCATGGTATATTCCTGCCTCCTTTATCAGAGATAAGGTGAACATATGTGCATGGGCTTATCTCTGGACTTTCTATCCTGTTCCATTGATCTGTATTTCTTTTTCTGTGCCAGTACCATACTGTCTTGATTACTGTAGCTTTGTAGTATAGTCTGAAGTCAGGG
>NW_006798347.1:0-1934 GCF_000442215.2 Lipotes vexillifer
ACCCCCAAAAAAAAAAAAAAAAAAAGAAAAAATTTTAAAACTCAAAAATTAACAACAGCAACAACAACAAAAAATGTGCAGTAAATATAAAATACACACTGGATCTCAAAGATGTGAACAGAAGCAAGCAGTGCAAAATATCTCAGTAATAAATTTTATACTGACAAAAAAAAAAAACAAAGGAAAGAAAGAAAAGATAGTTGTGATGATTGCACAACATGGTGAATTACTTAATGCCACTGAATTAACTGTACACTTGAATGTGACTAAAATGGCAAATTTTATGTTATACATCTTTTACCACAATAAAAATTGTTTTTGAAAAAAAGGCCTTTGGACATCATGTACTCACATTCCAAGGTAGGAGAAAGGGCTTAAGGGAAAGTCTTATAGATAGATATGTACGTATATGCATTTACCTTGAAGTGATGCAAAGTACACATTTACATCAATTCTTTGGAATTCTTTGACAATCTAAAAATTTAAAAAGGAGAATTTGTAACAATGAGTAACTTTATCTGCCCATAATTCAGTAGCATTCAATTACTTGCTCGGGAGAAACTTCCAACACTTTCACGGTGAATCAGGAGTTTGAAGCAAGTTCATTATTGGAAACTGGAAAACCATAGAGGTTCTCAACATACAATGATGATGATTAGGATGAAAAGACCATATCTCAAGAGGTGGCAACATCCAGCGCTCAACAGCACTGGATAGCACAGAAGTGCTCCATAAATATTTGTGGAAGGAAAGAAAGGAAGGAGTACAGGAGGCTTCCTAATGCAGCCTCTGCTGGTTGGAAAGAAGAGTATGAGTTTGTATCTTTGAGTGGAAGTGATACGGGTGTGGATTTGTGGCCACCAGATGCCAAATGTAAAAACTGACCTCTGTATTTTGACTGTAGCAGTGTCAATATTCTGATTGTGATTTTGTACTATAGTTTTGCAAGACGTTAGCACTGAAAGAAACTCGGTAAGGGATACAGAGGATCTCTCTGTATTATTTCTTACAACTTCATGGGGATCTACAGTTATCTCAAAATGAAAAGTTTAAAAGAATCAGGACACAAGACCTATGGACAATAATGAAACAGAACTTGAAGTTTCTGGGGAAAAAAGATCAAGACCTCTATGCAAGTATAAAGTTTGGAGTTTTCACAATTGTCATTATAGCACTTGAAAGCAACTATTTGTTAGGTGCAGAAAATATTCTGGCATTAAATATTTTGACTTTTCCTCAAAGTAATTCATTAAACCCTTTGGTCAACACAATCTACGGTGGATCTGAGCCAATGCCTACAGTGAAATGCGCAAAGAAGAACAAGAGTGTGTTCTCAAAAGAGCTAATAACCAGGTCTGCTAAGAGACCTGGAATAGAACCTATCAGCATATTCTCGCACTCTTGTCAATCACTCTTCTACCTAACCTGCCTATTACCCGCACCCTGGAATCATTTCCTCCCCTTGCAGAGGTACCAAGAAGCCCCAGCTAAGCTAAACCTCAGTTAAGGGTAGTTTGATATTATTATACCTGATTGTTGCTCCCTTGAACCTGCCTACTTTTCTGCCCAATCCTCTTGATACCTACCTTCCTGAAGCGTCACCTAAACTTGACACTCCCAGTCAAGTTGACATCCGGTTAGTCTGCTTTGGAGGACTAATTGCAACTGTTATTTAAAAGATTACTTAAAAAAAAAAAAAGATTACTTAATATTTGTCTTGCCCCTTAGACTGCTTAGTCCCATGAGGGTAGGGACTATGGCTATTTCACAATTAGTTTCTTGTGCCTGGCCAAGTGGTTGGCACACGTGTGGCACTGCACATCTATGTGTTAGAAGAATCATTGAAGTTCAGCTTGCATACCTGGTTTCTGATATGTTTCTGTCTTGCATGCTCCTCAACTCTTTGACTTCCTAGATGCCTGACCTGCTTCCTG
>NW_006798348.1:0-246 GCF_000442215.2 Lipotes vexillifer
AGATAAACAAAATAGATAAACCATTAGCCAGACTCATCAAGAAAAAAGGGAGAAGACTCAAATTAATAGAATTAAAAATGAAAAGGTGAAGTAAAACCTAACACTGAAAAAATACAAAGGATCATGAGAAATTACTAAAAGCAACCCTATGCCAATAAAATGCACAACCTGGAATAAATGGATAAATTCTTAGAAATGCACAACTTGCCAAGACTGAATCAGGAAGAAATAGAAAATATGAACAGA
>NW_006798349.1:0-233 GCF_000442215.2 Lipotes vexillifer
CAGCTCTGTTATTTTAAGGTGAAAGCAACTATAACAATACACACATGAAGGAGCACGGCTGTGTTCCGATAAAACTTTATTTATGGACACTGAAAACTGAATTTCATATAATTTTCACATGCCACAAGTATCATTCTTCTTTTGATTTCATTCTCAACCATATAAAAATATAAAAATCCTTTACTCACCGACCATACAAAAACAGGTGGCAGACCAGATTTGGCCCACAAACC
>NW_006798350.1:0-201 GCF_000442215.2 Lipotes vexillifer
CAATGACCAGCAAGCTACAGTGCAGTACACCCTATGCCGAACAACTAGCAAGACAGGAACACACCCCCATCCATTAGCAGAGAGGCTGCCTAAAATAATAATAAGGCCATAGAAACCCAAAAACGCACCACCAGACAGGGACCTCCCGACCAGAAAGACAAGATTGAGCCTCATCCACCAGAACACAGGCACTACTCCCCT
>NW_006798352.1:0-496 GCF_000442215.2 Lipotes vexillifer
CGCCATCCCACAGGATTGCTTCAGACCCTAGTCTGTTTCAGCCACGGCATGCTGAGGCTTTGGCTCAATCTTCTTCCTGGTGGGAAATTAGAGTTCAATGTGCCCGTCCAAACACCCACAGCTAGTCTCTCATTGGTTCTCCACATTCCTGTCCATCATACGCAGAAATTGCAAAGTTTGCCAAACTGGGCGTTAAAGGCACTGACTCTGCAGTCTGAGGACTGTCAGGAAAGCATCTTGAACGGCCAACACTTGTTCCAGGGCACGTAAACTGCGATGCATTTTAGGAACGTTGCCCGATCACACGGTGGACCATACTCTAGGTTTCCCATGAATGTTTTAGAGGAAGGAAGAATCCATTAAACCTGGGGAGTTGGGCCCCATGGAATAGATACCATGCAGTATGACTTCAAAGGGTTTGCCTTTACTTAGTAAACCTCACCAATCCTATCAGCCCCTAGTGTCCAGCATTATGTCTCACACAGCTGTGGGTGTA
>NW_006798353.1:0-1723 GCF_000442215.2 Lipotes vexillifer
GGGGGGAGGCAAGGACGGTGAGTGGAGGGGGGAGAGGAGGGCGAAAAGGGGGGATGGGTGCACGTGAGCGAGGGGAGGGAGCGGGGGCGTCTTGATGGGGCCAGAGGAGCGGCTTCCTCAGTGCTGAGTCAGCAGCCGCCCTGACTCAGAAACTCGAATTGTCCATCCAGTGACCCCTCAGGCCTCACGGTCTCTGTTAGAACATGAAAGGTGTCCAGCAGATCCTTGGGGCCATTCAGTTTTCATCCCGTATGCGTGGGGCTGTGCGTGCGAACTTACACACATGCACACACACACACATACGTGCCCTGTCTCACCCCTACGCACTCGCCGCTCAGACACAGCAAGTCAGTGTCATTAAAATGCCAGGCCATGCCTCTGCCTCCTCGCAGAGCCCACGTGACCCTGCTGATCGGAGGAGGCCATGAGTCTGGAGGGTGAGCCCTGGCATCGGTCCACTGCTCTCCATGGCAACCTGGCTGATACCTGTTTGTAAGTTTAAAAGCTCCAGGACTACAGGAGCTCTCACGTTACTTCACGCAGATCAGCTGTTCACTATTCAGTGCTCTCACTGTTAGGCGAGGCGGCAGGGCACAAAATTGGCTTCTGCTCTGCATGTATGTGTGTGTAAGTGAGTCTGGCACACAGTTGAGATGAGGGGCTGGGGGCAAAATAGCATTAAAAATACAGCCGTAGTAATTGGATTATAGTTGTTGATTGCTTTCAAAGTACTTAACACAGTGTATTAATCCCAAAGATAAATTACATCCAGTGAATTCTGAAGTGTCTCACTGATAGAACATGGGCTGTAAGAAGAAAGAACACCCTTGCAAACCTGATCAAATCTCCCATGCGGTCCTGAAGTCGCTGGTGGACGGAGGGATTAACATCCAGGTAGGAGATGTGGGAGAAAATAGGAGCATGCCCATCAGACGGGTCGGCAGTGATGGTGGGGGTCAGGACAACGGAAGACCCAGGACCCACGTGGCGGGACCCCAGGCTCTGCGTCCCCCGCCCTCTGGGTGTGGGACGAGGTGGGAGGTGGGGCTGGGGGAAAGCTGTGGAGATGGAGAAAGCTGGAGAGAAAGGGCCACATCTGGTTCCTCTGTCTGCAGCAGGTCTCAAAGCCAGTGTCCCCACGGGCCTGGCAGGTAACAGGAGGAGTGAAGAGGGCTAGACCAGCCACCAGGCAGCACTTGCTGAGGGATTCCCACCTGCCAGACGCGTTCCCAGCAGGTTCTGGATGCTGACTCAGCCAGTCCCCCAGCCCTGTGGTGTGGTTTTGTTACCCTTTCCCTGTAGAAGGGGAAAGAGGCGGGGAGGGACCCAGCAGGTGGCCTGTGGACAGTGCAGCACAGGAGTTTGGGTGGCAGATCCTTGGTCTCCATGTGGGGACAATAGGGGGAGGGGCGGAATCGGTGGCAAACTGCAGAGCACGAGCCTGTCTGAAGGGGCTGGTGCCCCGGCCTCGGTGCCACCACAAGCTACCAGGAGAGGACTTGGGCGCAGAGTGGCGCCGTGTCCTGACACCTTAAGAGAATCAAAGTATCAGATGCTCAAGTGAAATCTCAGGTTTTTCACGTGTTGACATCGGCTTCACACTTTTCAGAAAACACCAGGAGGGACAAACTCGACACATCTGCTGCTAGTTTGGGTCCACAGTGTGACCTCTGACTCACTGAGAGAAGATCCTTCTGGAAAGTCGTGAGCATCAAGGTGTGTG
>NW_006798355.1:0-289 GCF_000442215.2 Lipotes vexillifer
TTCAGCATGATGTCAATTCAGGAAATATTTACACCTACAAAAGGGTAATGTAGGTATAGATAGCTTCCTATAATTTTATTTTAATCACTTCATCTTTATCAGCTTCTGAAAATGGAAATTTTTGCCTGGATTACATTAAGTTGTATAACTGTAGAAACTAATGATAGATATGGTTTAAAATCCTTTTGAATAGACTGCTTCTATATGGACAAAATCATACATGGAGTTTGAAATTTGAAATGGAGATAATACTGTTAATTGAACTGGTGCCCCTCATCTCCAGATGAAG
>NW_006798356.1:0-261 GCF_000442215.2 Lipotes vexillifer
AGTTGCAGCGAGCAGAAGCTACTCTTCGTAGTGGTGAGCGGGCTTCTCATTGCGTTGGCTTCTCTTGCTGAGGAGCACAGGCTCTAGGTGCACGGGCTTCAGTAGTTGTGGCACGCAGGCTCAGTAGTTGTAGCTCACGGGCTCTAGAGCGCACGCTCAGTAGTCGTGGCACATGGGCTTAGCTGCTCTGTGGCATGTGGGATCTTCCCAGACCAGGGATTGAACCCGTGTCCCAGATTCTTAACCACTGCGCCACCAGGG
>NW_006798357.1:0-921 GCF_000442215.2 Lipotes vexillifer
AGATCATACCACTGAACTGAATAAGAAATTACAGAACTCTAATGGAAAACCTGATGGCTTCATAAAACTGCTAACAAAAGATCAAGATCAACAGGAATTAATTACATCGAAATGAATGAACCGATGAATATATAATTCTTATGATTTTTTGTCTGAAATATTACTGGCTTTTTAATTTTTTCTTTCCAGGTATAAGGAAAGCTTTTATCTTAAGCTAATTATGATTTATAGCAATCTCTTAAATTATATCTTTGTATCAGTATTGAACAATTTACTGTTTTCTCCCTACCTAATCACTCCAGAATTTGGAAACCCTTAGAGAGTATTCTTATTTTCATGGCAATATAGTTTTACAGTAGTTCACTAAGAATCTGTTCTCCTTGTAACAGGACACAATTGGAAATATCAGTTATATTACCAAGGCTTTGATTAGAATATCGTATTTGAGAAGTTGTATCAAATCAGATATGACCAGGTAGCTGTAAGGATCTAAGACTGACTTTATGGAGCCATGAAGCCCCCTGGAAAAACAGACTAGTGCCTTGCTTACAGGGTTTCCAGCAGCCTTACCAGGTGAGTAAGGAAGGCCACTTCCTGGCAGGTTCAGGAACCTCAGGATATTTTGGGGCCCTCAAGAAGAGAGGTGTTCACCCAAATCTACAGATATTATAAGCAAGTCTGATGGTACTTTTTTGGCTTGGCTTCTTGGTCTCAAGAGGCATTTAAAAATTCAATCTGGAGATTCCTTATGAAAAGTTCTAGCAAAGCAGACTTAAAAGAGCCTATATTGTCAACCGCTATTCTTGCTGGACTTATGTAAATAATCAAGCTAATTTTACTGAAACTAGACTTATTTTGTGAACAAGTTAGCCTTATTTTGGCTATTTTTGATAAAAATGAGGATGATTTTAGAGAGAAAAA
>NW_006798358.1:0-359 GCF_000442215.2 Lipotes vexillifer
AGTATTTCAAGTGCTCTTACAAGTAGCATCATCCCTAACTACAGTGAATCAGGAAAAGGAGGTCATCAAGAAGGCTTCCTGGAGCTGGTGATTGACCTGCAGAGATTCTGTAAGTCTCCGAAGCAGTGCTTCTCAAAGTGTGGTCCCGAAACCAGCAGCTTCACCTGAGAGCTTGTTAAAAATGCAAATCTTTGGAATTCCCTGGCGGTCCAGTGGTTAGGACTCCATGCTTTCACTACCGAGGCCTTGGTTGGGGAACTAAGATCCTGCAAGCCATGTGGTGTGGTCAAAAGAAGAAAAAAAAGCAAATCTCATTTGCATTTATTAAACCATAACCTTGGGGGTGGAGCCCAGCAATC
>NW_006798359.1:0-206 GCF_000442215.2 Lipotes vexillifer
TAGAAGAGGGTTTATATCTTCAAAACAAAAGCATTCCTCCTTGACTTTATAACCAGTCAAAATTTGTGTATTGTACAGAAATCTGTGATGTTATTCCCATAAAACTACCCTTTACTGCTTCTGCCTCCACTAGATTTCCTAACCACTAGTGTTTTAATGTACAGGTTAAAAACAAAATCCTAATGTGATTTATTTACAATGTGTGT
>NW_006798360.1:0-259 GCF_000442215.2 Lipotes vexillifer
TCAGATGGCCTTTTTGACCGGGGGGAAGTGAGAGTTGATTGTAGCCCAGATTTCCATTGCAAGGTTGCTTGGTTGGCCAAAAAGGGCGTATGTGTTTTTACCTGAATGTATTCAGGAAAAAACGCATACGCTCTTTTTGGCCAAGGGCATCCTGGTCGGTGTTCTGCCTATTATCATAGGCTTTAAATGCAACTCTAAACCGCTTCCTGAAATCGGTTTCCTGCAATTCTGCCTCACTTTCAAATTCTCTTCGCAGCCT
>NW_006798361.1:0-585 GCF_000442215.2 Lipotes vexillifer
CCTGAACTGACTGACATGCCTGCAGAATGGCTCCCAGAATCAGCCGCTGGAAGGAAGGGTGGCAGAAGCATTTAAACATCTGCCTTCCACCCTGCATTGGTGGCAAGTTGTCACCCAGAGTGTTCATTGCCCCGCACTTCTGAGCCTCAGGCAAATGTGCAGGCTGAGCCAACCCCTGACCTGAGATGACACCCAAGGAGGAGCCTGTGTGCAGAAAGCAAGAAGCGAGGAGACACAGAGAAGTTGTTGAGAGAGTGAAATGAGTCCAAGCCTGCAGCAAGCTCCCTGCCCGAGCCCAGGGTGAAATCAGAGGCGAGCCCAAGAGGATGCTTGTTAGCTTCAAGTGACCTCACCAGTTCTTTGCCCCCAGTTGAAAAGGGAATGAATTGTGCTCACAGATATGAACCCATTAGTGGAAGGATGTGTTTTTCTTTTTTTAAAAAAACTTTTAAATTTATATAGGGTATAGCCAATTAACAATATTGTGATAATTTCAGGGGCACAGCAAAGCGACTCAGCCACACATATACATGTAACCATTCTCCCCAAACTCCCCTGCCATCCAGACTGCCACATAACATTGAG
>NW_006798362.1:0-228 GCF_000442215.2 Lipotes vexillifer
CCCTGACTTCAGACTATACTACAAAGCTACAGTAATCAAGACAGTATGCTACTGGCACAGAAACATAAATATAGATCAATGGAACTGGATAGAAAGCCAAGAGATAAACCCACGCACATGTGGTCACCTTACCTTTGATAAAGGAGGCAAGAATATACAGTGGAAAAAAGACAGCCTCTTCAATAAGTAGTGCTGGGAAAACTGGACAGCTACATGTAAAAGAATGAA
>NW_006798364.1:0-908 GCF_000442215.2 Lipotes vexillifer
CGTGAGCCATGGCTGCTGAGCCTGCGCGTCCGGAGCCTGTGCTCCGCAACGGGAGACGCCACAGTGGTGAGAGGCCCGTGTACTGCAAAAAAAAAAAAAGATCTAATCTCTTAGCAACTTTCAAAAATACAATACAGTATTATTAACTATAGTCACCATGCTGTACCTTAAATCCCTAGGACTTAATTTAAAGCTGGAATTTTATATCTTTTGATTACTTTCACCCATTTCAATCACTCCCACCCCTGGTTTCTGGCAATCACCAATATGTTCTCTGATTCCATGAATCTATGAGTTTGGGTTTTGTGGGGGTTTGTAAAGATTGCACATATAAGTGAGATCATATGGTATTTATTTGTCTTTCCCTGTCTGACTTGTTTCACTTAGCACAATGCCCTCAAGGTATATCCATGTTGTTGCAAGTGATGGCCCAGTTTTTATACAAAGCAACGGAAAAGGATTATTAGAGAACCATACATCTACCCCAAAAAATCCATACAATACTTTGAAAACATGTCCATAACATCATACAGAAATTTAGAAATTCCAGAAGGCAAAAGTGCAAAATTAGCAAAAGCGAGTGGCAAGGAATCCAGAAAAGAAAGAGAAGATTATGAATATACTATAATCATCATATATTGGGGGGAAAAAATTGTATATCATAATTTTGTCATAAGAATGTTTGGTCATCATTTTTGTTCAGTTATTATCAGAGGTGATTGGATATGTATTACTACTCTGACACCAAAGCAAAAACATTTTACTGCCTAACTTGAGACAAGAAAATTACCCAAATAAGAACAGAAATTGGGGCAAAAAACGAACACTGGGCTTCCCTGGTGGCTCAGTGGTTGGGAGTCCGCCTGCTGATGCAGGGGACGCGGGTTCGTGCCCCGGTCCGGGAGGAT
>NW_006798365.1:0-256 GCF_000442215.2 Lipotes vexillifer
AGGGAATCCCCATAAGGTTAATAGCTGATCTTTCAGCAGAAACTCTGCAAGCCAGAAGGGAGTAGCAGGACTTACCTAAAGTGACAAAAGAGAAAAACCTACAACCAAGATTACTCCACCCAAAAAGGATCTCATTCAGATTCAACAGAGAAATTAAAATATTTACAGACAAGCAAGAGCAAAGATAATTCACCACCACCAAACCAGCTTTACAACAAATGCTAAAGGAACCTCTCTAGGCAGGAAACACAAGAGA
>NW_006798367.1:0-213 GCF_000442215.2 Lipotes vexillifer
AGTGTTAGCATACGGGTTAGGATTAGGGCACGGGGAAGGGTAAGGCTTTGGGTTAGGGTTAGGTTTAGGGAACAGGGAGGGTTTAGGATACAGATTAGGGTACGACAAAGGTTTAGGGCTAGCGTACATGTTAGGGCATGGGTTGGTGTTAGCTTACGGATTTGGATACGGGCACGGGTTAGGATAAGGCTTGGGGTAAGGGTTAGTGTTAGG
>NW_006798368.1:0-361 GCF_000442215.2 Lipotes vexillifer
CCCGTTCCCTAAGACGTACGCTAACCCTCAACCGTAGTCATACCCTACCCTGTACCCTAAAGTGTCGCCATTCCCTAACCCTAACCCTAACCATTACCCTAACCCTAACACTTACCGGAAGCCTGACACTAACCCGTGCCATAATCCTAACCGGTACGCTTACACTAACCTGTGCCCTAACACGTACGCTAACACTAAACCGCTGTCATACTCTAACATGTACCCAAAACCGTCCCCGTTCCCTAACCCTAACCCTAACCCATACCCGAAACCTTACCATAACACGTGCCGTAATCCAAACCCGTACGCTCACACTGACCCGTGCCCTAAGACGTACGCTAACCCTCAACCGTAGTCATAC
>NW_006798369.1:0-1377 GCF_000442215.2 Lipotes vexillifer
CAAAAAAAAAAAAAAAAAAAAAAAAAGATGTTAAAAAAAAATTTAATGAGGAGGAGAGGGATAAAACTGTCAGAGATTAAGGAGATTAAATATAATATGATAGATAGGATCCTGGAACAGAAAAAGGACACTAGGGAAAAACTAAGAGAATCTGAGTAAATTATGGACTTTAGTTGATAATGAGATGTCAGTATTAGTTCATTAATTGTGATAATGTACCATGCTAATGTAAAACTTAATAATAGGGGCAACTGGGTATGCAGTATATGGGAGCCCTCTGTGTATCTTCTCAATAAATCCATAAATCTAAAACTATTCTATCATTAAAAGTTTATAAAGGGGGCTAACATTAAATGAGTTAATATCTTGAAAGTGCTTAGCGCATATTAAGTGTTCGATATGTTAGCTATTATGATTTTAATGTTATCATCATCATCATATCACTAGTATTTCTATTGTTAGATTGCTAGGTAATAATGTGGTGATATGTGTAACTTCTCAGAGCTAAAGCTTGAGTAGGTCAATTCTGTCAGGTAGTTCCTGCTACATGATAGATTACTGCAACACCCAGTATTATTTATTTATTATCATGTATTATCACTCACTTATTATCATTCATGAATCTGTAGACAAATGGGGTTCAGCTTACCTGGTCTGGGCTGGGCAGCCCTGCCACTCCCTGCAGGTCGGTGGGCTGCAGTAGCTCTGCTGCACCTGTTCCGGATCGTCCCGGGTCCAGGGCCTCCCAGGGTGTATTCGTGTGGTGATGGCAGAAGTGTATGAGAGCAAGAATAAACTTGAGAGGCCTCTTCGGGCCTAAACTTGGAACCGACAACCTATCGCTTCTGCCTCATTCTGATAGCTAAAGCAAGTCATGTGGCCCAACCCCAAAGTCAAGGGATGGAGAAATATACTCAGTCCCTTTAGTGGGACAAACTGCCAAGTCACAGAGCAAAGGACATGGACGCAGGGAGGGGTGGAGAATTGAAGCCAGTAATGCAGTCCTTCAGGCAAGGTTCTCTGTGAGCACAGGCACATGCAGCTCCTTACTGGCTACTTATTTCTTGGTGTAGTTTGGGTGTCCTCTATGCAGACCTGGAAGTTGAAACTTAAGAGAGAGTTCAGAGGGGAAAGTGTACAGCAATGAAGGCCTGAGCCTTGGAATTCATTCTTTACTCAACAAACATTTACTATGTACGTACTATGTAGTACAAAACACTTTCACAGTGTTTCATGACTTAGTTAAAAAACAAGAAGACATTCTTCAAAGGAGACAAAATAGGGCTTTCCTGGTGGTGCAGTGGTTGAGAGTCTGCCTGCCAATGCAGGGAACATGGGTTCGTGCCCCGGTCCGGGAAGATCCCACATGCCGTGGAG
>NW_006798370.1:0-1165 GCF_000442215.2 Lipotes vexillifer
CGGTGGTTGAGAGTCCGCCTGCTGATGCAGGGGACACGGGTTCATGCCCCAGTCCAGGAAGATTCCACATGCCACAGAGTGGCTAGGCCCACGAGCCATGGCCGCTGAGCCTGCGCGTCCGGAGCCTGTGCTTCACAACAGGAGAGGTCACAACAGTGAGAGGCCCGCGTACCAAAAAAAACCCCAAAAAACACAGAGTGGTATTGGTGCAAAAAAGACAAATCCAAATGGAACAGATTAGAGTTGAGAAAAATGTGGTATTTGATAAAAGTGGCGTATGTAGGTCTTTCTTCATTTGTCCCCTCAGATGCATTCTCTCCTTCTTTTCTTTACTCGGTAGCTTGCAGGGCTGACCTCAACCAAGTCTGTCACCTGGGGCCCCTTCTCTTCCGGCCTATGAGAGTCATCAGTGGAAGACTGAAGGATGGGAAGAAAAAGAGGCCAAAGCATCTCTTTCCTAGCTCCCTTCCTGTTTTGTTGCCACACTTTGTCAACGGGCTCATCCCCCTACAACTATACCTCTTGTGCATGCCTCATCACCCAGGGCTCTAGATCGCCAAGGCTCTGGCAACACTTTTTTTCAACCTTTGTCATTAATGCTGAGGATAAGTTCCCACTGTAGACAGACCTTGAGAATCTTGTTGGCTCACCTAATTCCAATCACTCTTCTTTCTGTTTTTTTAACATCATTATTGGAATATAATTTCTCTATATTGTTGTGTTAGTTGCTGCTGTATAACAAAGTGAATCAGCTATATGTTTACATATATCCCCATATACCCTCCCTCTTGAGCCTCCCTCCTACACTCCTTATCCCACCCCTTTAGGTCACCACAAAGCACCGAGCTGATCTCCCTGTGTTATGCAGTAGATTGCCACTAGCTATCGGTTTTACATTTGGTAGCATATGTATGTCAATGCTACTCTCTCACTTCGTCTCAGCTTACACTTCCCCCTCCCCGTGTTCTCAAGTCCATTCTCTACGTCTGCATCTTTATTCCAGTCCCGCCCCCAGGTTCATCAGAAATATTTTTTTTAGGCTCCATATATATGTGTTAGCATACAGTATTGTTTTTCTCTTTCTGACTTACTTCACTCTGTATGACACACTAGGTCCATCCACCTCACTACAAATAACTCAATTTCATTTCTTTTTATGGCTGAG
>NW_006798371.1:0-245 GCF_000442215.2 Lipotes vexillifer
AGTGTTCTAATTTCATTCTTTTACATATAGCTGTCCAGTTTTCCCAGCACCACTTATTAAAGAAACTGTCCTTTCCCCTTTGTATATTCTTGGCCCCTCTATTGTAAATTAATTGACCATACATATATAGGTTTATTTCTGGGCTTTCTATTCTGTTCCATTGATCTACATGTCTGTTTTTAATGCCAATACCATACAGTTTGATTCCTACAGCTTTGTAATATAGTTTGAAATCAGGGAGCATG
>NW_006798372.1:0-241 GCF_000442215.2 Lipotes vexillifer
GACTATACACTTAGAGATAGAAGAGTGTACTCCTAGAGATAGAAGACATTACATCTAGAGATAGAAGACTTTACACCTAGAGATAGAAGGCTATTCTTGGAGAGATAGAAGACTATACACGTAGAGATAGACGAGTGTATTCCTAGAGATAGAAGACTATACACCTAGAGATAGAAGATTATACTCCTAGAGATAGAAACCTATACACCTAGAGATAGAAGACTTTACACCTAGAGATAGA
>NW_006798374.1:0-990 GCF_000442215.2 Lipotes vexillifer
CGGCGCCTGCGGGTGGTGGTGGCCGTGATGCTGGTGGTGATGGCCGGCGGCGGCGAGCGCGCCCTCCTGGCCGGCGGCGAGGTTGAGGGCGCTCAGGGGCGATGTGGGGCCGCTCGGGTGGTCCGAGAGGGCCTCGTCCAGCGCGGGCGGGACGCACATGTGCGCCGGCCGCTCGGCCCCGGTGTACAGGCTCATGGCGCGCATGCTGCACTGGTAGCCCCCGGCGCCCGCAGCCTCCAGGCCCTGCGCGCGCGGCTGGCCGTAGGCAGCGGGCGGCGCGGCGGCGTAGGGCAGGGCCAGCGGCGGCACCACCAGGCCCGCGCGCCCGGCCGCGGGGCTCAGCTCGCCGCCCGGCGGCGACGTTCGCAGCGTCATGATATTCTCCACGCTGAAGCCGGGCAGCCCGTTGGGCGCGCCTGCGTGGTGCTCCGGCAGCGAGCCGTCGGGGGAGCCGGCGGGCGTAGAGGCCGCGCTGCGCGGGCTGCCCTGCAGCGCACTCTCGGGGCTCAGCGTCTCCACCTTGGTGATGACCGGCAGCGCCGGCGACGCCGCCTCGCTCTTGACCACCACCGTCTTCTCGGCCTCCTTGGGGGCGGCCGCTAGTGGGGGCGCGGCCGGGGCGCCCGTGGACGGCGCCGGCGGCGGCTGCTTGAGGCGCGCGCGCTCCTCCTGCTCCTTGGGCACGTCCTTTTTCTTGAAGCGCCGCCGGCGCCGCAGGAAGCTGCCGTTCTCGAACATGTTGTAGGAGTCCGGGTCCAGCGTCCAGTAGCTGCCCTTGCCTGGCTTCTTGTCGTCGCGCGGCACCTTGACGAAGCACTCGTTGAGCGAGAGGTTGTGGCGGATGCTGTTCTGCCAGCCCTGCTTGTTCTCCCGGTAGAAGGGGAAGCGGTCCATGATGAACTGGTAGATGCCGTTCAGGGTGATCTTCTTGTCCGGCGCGTTCTGGATGGCCATGGTGATGAGCGCGATGTAGCTGTAGGGCGGCTTCAC
>NW_006798375.1:0-718 GCF_000442215.2 Lipotes vexillifer
AAAAAAAAAAAAAAAAAAAAAGTGATTATCTTTTACCATTTGGGGAAGATGACTTAAATTTTATGATTATCAAAGACATTGACAAGAAATAACCTAAATTACATTTCACTTACCTTCATGAAATGAACCACTTAGTTTTGCATAAGTGTCTTAAATGGTTTTTGTCAGCTTGAGGGATTTTAAAACTGGGCTTCATTTCATTTTATTTTAAAAGAATTATCGAAATAGCTTAAGACAATCTAAATGTCCAGTAATAGGAATTCATAATATAAATTACAAAATTTCCATATGATAGACAACTATGAAGTTATTTATAATCATGTGGGGATATTAAACAACATGGAAAAATGTTACCATGATTCTATATATTGGAAATGTTAACACACCTGCCCTGACCACACCCCATTGTGAGGGAAACAGCCCCACCCATTCCTCTTGCAGCCCGGCAGGGGGGCCTTGCTTTACCATGTTTCCTCCTTCCACTATTGTTGATTGGCTCAGGAGAGTAACAGATCCAAGGGTAGCCAATTAGTAGACTTGCCAGCAACCTATTGTCTGTATGCCCTGGGTGAAACACAGCAGGGCAAAGTTTGAAATTTGTACTAAAAACCCAGAAATCATGAGACAATAAGAGTGAGAGCTCAGTTAAAAGGCTATAAGGGGGCTTCCCTGGTGGCGCAGTGGTTGAGAGTCCGCCTGCCAATGCAGGGGACGCGGG
>NW_006798376.1:0-46165 GCF_000442215.2 Lipotes vexillifer
GCCCGTGAGCCATGGCCGCTGAGCCTGCGCGTCCGGGGCCTGTGCTCTGCAGCGGGAGAGGCCTCAACGGTGGGAGGCCCACGTACCGCAAAAAAAAATAAAAATAAAAAAAAAATTAAAATAACCATTTTTCTTCTTTAGTATTAGTCTCTGAAATTTGTAGAACAACAAGTAGAAACACTTTTATTGAGGAAGCAAAACAACTTCAAAAATAGGATTTAATCTACCTATTGGTAGTTTCCTCTGTATCACCTCATAAAGAATTCTCTAAGAAAAAATTGAAAATCAGTTGAAAAACTTACACTGTTTGCTCTACTAGTACTTTGTCATTGGTTGGATACCATTACATAATTATAAAAATATGTGACTTAAATAAGAGCTGTCGGAGCCAAAAAGAAAGAGAAAGATCGTGTTACCCCAAGGAAACATTATACCCTTGGTTAATTTTTCCTTGAACAATTTCACAGAAGCCATTTTAATCCATTCTTGTGCATATCTGCCAGTTGTACCAAAAGCAAAAATGAGAATCTGATCATGTCACTCTTCTTAAATTGCTTTTGCTAAAATATGGATGTTGCTGCTATGCATGATTTATAGTCTCCAGAGAGACAGATGTATGTAAAACAGACCATACATCTCTTAATGAAGGTCACTTGTGAAGTATGCTTGAAAATAACTATTCAGTGGAATTTAACTTTACCCTTAACCCCTTCCCACCCCACGTACACATATATAACAACACAACCACCTAGACACGTTAGACAGATTTCAAAATATGATGCTATATCCTACTTAGAAATGCTGTCTGTAAAGAAAACTTAAGTAATTCTGTTTCAAGCCTTTGGTGTCTAGAACTACATACGTATTATAAGTCAGTTGTATAGATTAGACGATTAAACTTTTAAAAAGCGCTTCTAAACATAAACAGAAGTCTCTTTTAAGTCTGTAGGGGGTTTGGTATACATAAAAGGAAATAGTCATTGTTTATTTTATTAACTGAGGGCTTGACATGTCAATTACTATGCTAGATGCTATAGATACAAAGATGAGGGATAAATGTTCTAGGTTAGGGAGGGGTAGAGTCTATGGATAGAAACATGCCAAAAGATAAATTAAAATACATGGTTTTAAGTACTACAAATAAAGTATGAGCCACATATCATGTGGTCTCATGGGAGTAAAGTACTAAGGATTTCTAAGAAAATTGCTTAGACAGAGTTATTTTAGCAGAAAGAGAGGGGTTTTCAAGTATAAAATGGGATAAAAATTATTTAGATAGTTGATGCAGCCTATGCAAAGTCCAAAGCATTACATTTAAAGATAGTCTTGGGGAACCATGTTACTCGGAATAGGATAGTATCCACTGATATTCATGTTTCTTTCACTTTAAAAAATTTAATCTCTTTGAATAAATGAATGCTTACTCTGTTGAGCAAGACAGATTCCTCACTTTGTAGCACTGGTTTTCGGGCAGCAGAAACAGGCAATAAACAATTAATGTGGTAAATAAATTTATTTATTATACAAAATAAATGGTAGTGCTATGAGAAAAATTGAGGTGATGAATGGGATTGGAGGTACAGAAGGGGTGTTGCAGTATTAAATAGGATTGATCAAGATGTCTCATTGAAAAGGTGAGATTTGAGTAAAATCCTATAGAACTTGAAGGAGTTAACCATGTTGATATCTGGGAAAAGAATTTCTAGGCAGAGATAAAAGCAGGAGTTTGCCTGGTGAGTTTCAGAAACATCAATGAGGCCAGTAGCACTGGAGAGGAGTCAGTGAGGGGGAAGTAGAAGAAAGAGGGTATGAGAAATAAGGGCGACTAGAAAATATAGTCTTGTATACTATTGAGCTTTGTTGGCTTTACTCTGAGTGAAACATGGAACCAATGCAGGAATTAGAACAGAAAAATGACGTAATGACGTTAAGTTTCATCAACTTCCAACGTTAGGATAATGGATAGTACTACATAATATATATAACCTCTATCATTAACTTTGCTTTCACAGCTAAGTTAAATAAATTGATATATTTTCATAGTATGTACATTTCTAAAAGGCAGAGAGGACATTGTAAGTGTTGAGAGCATAGCCTCTGGAATTGTACTATCCATGTTTAAATCCTGACTTCAACCCTTACTATTTATATAATGTTAGGCAAGTTGCTTAATCTCTCTGTCTCAGATTGTTCCTCTTTAAAACAGACCTTTGACAAAGGGATTGATCAAAATAGACTTTTCTATAAAAGTGTTTTGAGAATTTGATCTAATTCATGTAAATATTAGTGCCTGGAAAAAAGCACTCGATAAATGTTAGTTGATGTTGTTATTACCATTAGGAAGAAAAATAAAGTATGTTTCCTAAGTCATGCAAAACTGTTAGGAATAGAAGCACAAACCCTTTCCCTCTGCCACAAGACAGGGTTCCCATGGCTCTGATTTTACCTATTTTTCCAGAACTCTTAGTTTCCCTTATGTCCATCCAGATAATTCTGAATGTATGTGTTCTTCAGAGCTTGTTTTCCCAGTTGCTAGGTGGCAAGCTCTTCTACTTTCACACATTGTTGGTAGTCCATTTACTAGACCTGAGGATGTGGATGCTGAAGTGTGTAAAAAGGTTATCCAGCGACTATTGCCAACCCCTTCACTGGTCCTACCGTCATTATTATCAATGGGGGAATTACTGCCACTGCTATTGATTACCCACAGTAGCCTGAGCCAATTCTATGTCATCTTAATAGAGAATATCAACAAAAAGATGGAAATTATAAAAAGGCAACAAATTTTGGAGTTGAAAAGTATAACAACTGAAATGAAAAATTCACTGGCAGGGCTCAATGAAGATTCAAGCAGGAAGAAGAAAGAATCAGCAAACTTGAAGAGAGGTCAATTCAATTACCAAATCTGAGAAGATGAAAGAGAAAAAGAATGAAGAAATGCAAAGAGAGCTTCAGAGACCTAAAAAGTACCATTCTGTAGACCAATTTATGCATAACAGGAGTCCCAGAAGGAGAGAACAAAAAGGGGCAGAAGGAATATAGGAATAAGTAATGATCAAAAACTAAATTTGAGGAAAACAATCTATACCTCCAAGAAGCTAATTGAACTCCCCAAGAGGATAGAGCTATAATAAATCCACGCTTAGACACATCCCAATCAAACTGTCAAATGACACAGACAAAAAGTCATTCAAAAGTAACAAAAAAGAGGTGACTTTATAATAGAAATTGATTCCCAATAAAATTATAAACCGACTTCTCATCAGGAAACATGGATACTGGAATATATTAGTACGACATGTTCAGAGAACTGAAAGAAAAAGAAAATGTTCATTAATAGTTTTAAATACAGCAAATATATCCTTCAAAAATAAATGAGAAATTAAGATATTCCCAGATAATCTGAGAATTTATCAGTAACACACCTTTGCTACAAGAACTACTGAAGGGTAGAGACCTAAGGCTGAAATGAAAGCACAATAGAAAGTATCTCAGTTCTACATGAAGAAATAAAGAACACTGGTAAAAATAACTACATAGTTAAGTATAAAAGACATTTTATATATATATATATATATATATATATATATATATATATATACACACACGCTAGTAATTCTTCTTTCTCTTATTTGATTTAAAGAAAATATCATAAATCAATAATTATACATCTATATTGATGGACAAAATAGAAACATGTAACTTGTGATAATAACAGCAAAGAGCAAAGGTAAAATAGAGTCATACAGGAGTAAAATTTTTATATACTATTGAAGTTAAGTTGCTATTAGTCCAAATTAGATTGCCATAAATTAAGACATCAATCTTAATTCCCAGCATAGCCACTAGGAGAATAGTTTAACAATTTAATTGTTTACATAATTTGAAGATTTATAGTAAAGCACAAAACAAAGGAATTTAAACAGTACACATGAAAAATAAGGCAGTAATGGAACAATAGAGGAACAAAAAGGGCATAAGATATATAGAAAACAGCAAAATGGCAGAGGTAAATACCATCTTTTTAGTAATCACAATCAATGTAAATGGATTCAATGTTCCAATTAAAAGATCCAGATTGGCACAATACATAAAAAAGAGAAAAAAAAAAACATGATCTTACTACATGCTATCTATAAGAAACACATTTAAGATTAAAGACATAACTAGTTGGAGCATAAAAGGATGTAAAAAGGTAGTTTATACAAATAATAACTAAAAGTGAGCTGAAGTAGCACTACTAATGTTAGATAAAATAGACTGTAAAATAAAATTTTTCACTTGAGACAAAGATGGACATCTTATACTGATAAAATGGTCAATCCATCAAGAAGTCATAACAATTATAAGCATATATACATCTAACAATAGAGCCCAGAAGTGAAGCAAAAACTGGCAGACATGAAGGGGGAAATAGACAATTCAAGCACAGTAGTTAAATACTTCAATACTATACTTTCAATAATGGATTAAAAACTAGACAGAAGATCAGCAAGGCAAAAGAAGAATTGAACAACATTATAAACCAACAAGAGTCTATAGACATCAATATAACGCTCAATCCCAAAACAATAGCATATACATTCTTCTCAAGAATATTCGCTAGTATAGACCATATGCTAGGTTGTAAAACAGGTCTCATTAAACTGAAAATGATTGAAATCATACAAACTATATCCTCTGACCACAAAGGAATAAAATTAGAGGTGAATAACAAAGGAAATTTTGCAGACTCACAAATTAAACAACAACTACTAAATAACAAATGTCTCAAATAAGAAATTACAAAGGAAATTAGAAAAATACTTTGAGATAAATAAAAATGAAAATACATTATACCAAAACTTATGGGATGCAGCTTAAGTGACAGTCAGAAGGAGATGTATAGTTGTACATGCCAACATTAAAAAAGAAGAAAAATTTTTAATCAGCAATGTAATTGTTCATGCTAAAACCCTGGAAAAGGAAACTAAAATAAAGAAAGCAAAAGAGGGCTTCCCTGGGGGTGCAGTGGTTGAGAGTCCGCCTGCTGATGCAGGGGACACGGGTTCGTGCCCCAGTCTGGGAAGATCCCACATGCTGCGGAGCAGCTGGGCCCGTGAGCCATGGCCGCTGAGCCTGCGCGTCCGGAGCCTGTTCTCCGCAACAGGAGAGGCCACAACAGTGAGAGGCCTGCATACAGCAAAAAAAAAAAAAAAAAAAAAAAAAAAAAAACCATAAGGATAGAAATAATAAAGAACAGAGTGGAAATTAATCAAATGGAGAATAGAAAAATAATAAAGTCAATGAAACTAAAAATTGATTATTTGAAAGAAGCAATAAAACTGACAAACTTCTAGTTATATTGACTAGGAATAAAATAGAGAAGAAGCAATTTACTAACTCTAGAATGAGAGGAACAAAAAAGTTTCTGCATAGTGAAGGAAATCATGATCAAAATGAAAAGGCAAGGTATTTGCAAATCATGTATTCTATAAGGGGTTAATATCCAAAATATATAAAGAACTCATACAATTCAACAGTAAAATAAAAACAAACAACATGATTTAAAAATGAGCAGGGGATCTGAATAGACATTTTTCTAAAGAAGACATACATATGGCCAACAGTCACATGAAAAAGTTTTCAACATTACTAATCAACAGGTAAATGCAAATGTAAATCACAATGAAATATCAACTCATACCTGTTAGAATAAGTATTATCAAATTGGCAAGGAATAACAAATGTTGGATTGACAAGGAATAACAGATGTTGGAGATAATGTGGAGAAAAGAGAATACTTGCACACTGTTGGTGGGACTGTAAATTGGTGCAGCCACTTTGGAACAATATGGAGAGTCCTCAAAAAATTAAATATAGAACTATCATATTAGAACTATCATATGACCCAACTATTCCACTTCTGAGTACTTATGCAAATAACACAAAAACACTAACTTGAAAGGTATATGTGTCCCTATGTTCACTGCAGCATTATTTATCTAGTAGCCTAGATATGGAAACAAGTGTCCAGTGATGGATGAATGGATAAAGAAGTGGTATATATAATATATATATATATTATATATACCACTGTATATATAATATATAAAATATATATATATAAATATATAAAATATATAAAATATATATATACCACAGTATATATGTGTGTGTGTATATATATATATATATACACACACACATATATATACACATATATACATATATGTATGTACACACACGATGGAATAGTATTTGGCCATAAAAAATGAAATCCTGCCATTTGTGACCATATGGATGGACCTTGCGGGTATTACGCTAAGTGAAGTAAATCAAATGGAGAAAGACAGATATTGTATGATTTCATTCATATGTGGAATATAAAAAAGAACAATGAACAAATAAAACAAAAGAAAACTTGTAGATACAGAGAACAGATAAGTGTTTATTGGAGGGGAATGAGGCTGAAGGAAGTGTTTACTGGAGGGGAATGAGGCTGAGGGGTGGACGAAATGGGTAAATAGGGTATAGTGCTGGATGGTAACTAGACTTGTGGTGGTGATCACTCTGTAGTGTATACAAATATTGAACTATAATCCTGTACACCAGACAATTATATAATAATAAAAATGGAAACACAACACACCAAACTAAAATGGAAACACGACATACCAAAACTTATGTGATGCAGCAAAAGCAGTTCTAAGAGGAAAGTTTACAGTGAGAAATGCCTACATGAAGAAAAATAAAATCAGAAATAAACAACCTAACTAAACACCTGAAGGAACTGGAAAAATGAAAACAAATTAAGCCCAAAGTTAGCAAAGGAAAGAAATAATGAATATTAGAGCAGAAATAAATAAAACAGAAACAAGAAACAGAAACAGAATAGACCAGTAGAAAAGATCAATAAAACTAAAAGCTGTTTTTTTTGAAAATGTGAACAAAATCGACAAACCTTTAGCTAGACTAAAAAGAAAGATGACTCAAATTTATAAAAGTATAAATGAAAGAGGAGATATTACAACTGATATCATAGAAATTCAAGAGGTTTTTAAAAATTAATTAATTATTTATTTTTAACATCTTCATTGGAGTATAATTGCCCCACAATGGCGTGTTAGCCCTTGCCCTACAACAAAATGAATCAGCCACATATATACACATGTTTTCACATCTCCTCCCTCCCAGCCTCCCCATCCCACCCCTCCAGGTGGTCACAAAGCACCGAGCTGACCTCCCCATGCTGTGCGGCTGCCTCCCACCAGCTATCTACCTTACGTTTGGTAGTGTATATATGTCCATGCCACTCTCTCGCTTTGTCACAGCTTACACTTCCCCCTCCCCATATCCTCAAGTCCATTCTTTAGTAGGTCTGTGTCTTTATTCCTGTCTTACCCCTAGGTTCTTCATGACATTTTTTTTTTCTTAAATTCCATATATATGTGTTAGCATACGGTATTTGTCTTTCTCTTTCTGACTTACTTCACTCTGTGTGACAGACTCTAGGTCTATCCACCTCATTACAAATAGCTCAATTTCGTTTCTTTTTATGGCTGAGTAATATTTCATTGTATATATGTGCCACATCTTCTTTTTCCATTCATCCGATGATGGACACTTAGGTTGTTTCCATCTCCGGGCTATTGTAAAGAGAGCTGCAATGAACATTTTGGTACATGACTCTTTTGAATTATGGTTTTCTCAGGGTATATGCCCAGTAGTGGGATTGCTGGGTCATATGGTAGTTCTATTTGTAGTTTTTTAAGGAACCTCCATACTGTTCTCCACAGTGGCTGTATCAAGTTACACTCCCACCAACAGTGCAAGAGTGTTCCCTTTTCTCCACACCCTCTCCAGCATTTACTGTTTCTAGATTTTTTGATGATGGCCATTCTGAATGGTGTGAGATGATATCTCATTGTAGTTTTGATTTGCATTTCTCTAATGATTAATGATGTTGAGCATTCTTTCATGTGTTTGTTGGCAGTCTGTATATCTTCTTTGGAGAAATGTCTATTTAGGTCTTCTGCCCATTTTTGGATTGGGTTGTTTATTTTTTTGTTATTGAGCTGCATGAGCTGCCTGTAAATTTTAGAGATTAATCCTTTGTCAGTTGATTCATTTGCAAATATTTTCTCCCATTCTGAGGGCTGTCTTTTGGTCTTGTTTATGGTTTCCTTTGCTGTGCAAAAGCTTTGAAGTTTCATTAGGTGCCATTTATTTATTTTTGTTTTTATTTCCATTTCTCTAGGAGATGGGTCAAAAAGGATCTTGCTGTGATTTATGTCATAGAGTGTCCTGCCTATGTTTTCCTCGAAGAGTTTGAAGGTTTCTGGCCTTACATTTAGGTCTTTAATCCATTATGAGCTTATATTTGTGTATGGTGTTAGGGAGTGATTTAATCTCATACTTTTACATGTACCTGTCCAGTTTTTCCAGCACCACTTATTGAAGAGGCTGTCCTTTCTCCACTGTACATTCGTGCCTCTTTTATCAAAGATAAGGTGACCATATGTGTGTGGGTTTATCTCTGGGCTTTCTATCCTGTTCCATTGATCTATCTTTCTGTTTTTGTGCCAGTACCATACTGTCTTGATTACTGTAGCTTTGTAGTATAGTCTGAAGTCAGGCAGCCT
The DNA here is from genome assembly GCF_000442215.2 of Lipotes vexillifer. Classification (NCBI taxonomy): domain Eukaryota; kingdom Metazoa; phylum Chordata; class Mammalia; order Artiodactyla; family Lipotidae; genus Lipotes; species Lipotes vexillifer. Next base: position 8,625 of record NW_006798376.1, read on the forward strand.
GATTCCTCCAGCTCCATTTTTTGTTCTCAAGATTGCTTTGGCTATTCGGGGTCTTTTGTGTTTCCATACAAATTGTGAAATTTTTTGTTCTAGTTGTGTGAAAAATGTCATTGGTAGTTTGATAGGGATTGCATTGAATCTGTAGATTGCTTTGGGTAGTAGAGTCATTTTCACAGTGTTCATTTTTCCATTCCAGGAACATGGTATATCTCTCCATCTATTTGTATCATCTTTAATTTCTTTCATCAGTGTCTTATAATTTTCTGCATACAGTTCTTTTGTCTCCTTAGGTAGGTTTATTCCTAGATATTTTATTCTTTTTGTTGCAATGGTAAATGGGAATGTTTTCTTGATTTCACTTTCAGATTTTTCATCATTAGTATATAGGAATGCCAAAGATTTCTGTGCATTAATTTTGTATCCTGCTACTTTACGAAATTCATTGATTAGTTTTAGTAGTTTTCTGGTAGTGTCTTTAGGATTCTCTATGTATAGTATCATGTCATCTGCGAACAGCTTTACTTCTTCTTTTCTGATTTGGATTGCTTTTATTTCCTTTTCTTCTCTGATTGCTGTGGCTAAAACTTCCAAAACTATGTTGAATAAGAGTGGTGAGAGTGGGCAACCTTGTCTTGTTCCTGATCTTACTGGAAATGCTTTCAGTTTTTCACCATTGAGGATGATGTTGATGTTGGCTGTGGGCTTGTCATATACGGCCTTTATTATATTGAGGAAAGTTCCCTCTACACCTACTTTCTGCAGGGTTTTTATCATAAATGGGTGTTGAATTTTGTCAAAAGCTTTCTCTGCATCTATTGAGATGATCATATGGTTTTTCTCCTTCAATTTGTTAATATGGTTAATCACATTGATAGATTTGCGTATATTGAAGAATCCTTGCATTCCTGGAATAAACCCCACTTGATCATGGTGTATGATCCTTTTAATGTGCTGTTGGATTCTGTTTGCTAGTATTTTGTTGAGGATTTTTGCATCTATGTTCATCAGTGATATTGGCCTGTAGTTTTCTTTCTTTGTGACATCCTTGTCTGGTTTTGGTATCAAGGTGATGGTGGCCTCGTAGAATGAGTTTGGGAGTGTTCCTCCCTCTGCTATATTTTGGAAGAGTTTGAGAAGGATAGGTGTTAGCTCTTCTCTAAATGTTTGATAGAATTCGCCTGTGAAGCCATCTGGTCCTGGGCTTTTGTTTGTTGGAAGATTTTTAATCACAGTTTCAATTTCAGTGCTTGTGATTGGTCTGTTCATATTTTCTATTTCTTCCTGATTCAGTCTTGGCAGTTTGTGCATTTCTAAGAATTTGTCCATTTCTTCCAGATTGTCCATTTTATTGGCATAGATTTGCTTGTAGTAATCTCTTATGATCTTTTGTATTTCTGCAGTGTCAGTTGTTACTTCCCCTTTTTCATTTCTGATTCTATTGATTTGAGTCTTCTCCCTTTTTTTCTTGATGAGTCTGGCTAATGGTTTATCAATTTTGTTTATCTTCTCAAAGAACCAGCTTTTAGTTTTATTGATCTTTGCTATCGTTTCCTTCATTTCTTTTTCATTTATTTCTGATCTGATTTTTATGATTTCTTTCCTTCTGCTAACTTTGGGTATTTTTTGTTCTTCTTTCTCTAATTGCTTTCGGTGCAAGGGTAGGTTTTTTATTCGAGATGTTTCCTGTTTCTTAAGGTAGGATTGTATTGCTATAAACTTCCCTCTTAGAACTGCTTTTGCCAGATCCCATAGATTTTGGGTCATTGTGTCTCCATTGTCATTTGTTTCTAGGTATATTTTTATTTCCTCTTTGATTTCTTCAGTGATCACTTCGTTATTAAGTAGTGTATTGTTTAGCCTCCATGTGTTTGTATTTTTTACAGATCTTTTCCTGTAATTCATAACTAGTTTCATAGCGTTGTGGTTGGAAAAGATACTTGATACAATTTCAATTTTCTTAAATTTGCCAAGGCTTGATTTGTGACCCAAGATATGATCTCTCCTGGAGAATGTTCCATGAGCACTTGAGAAAAATGTGTATTCTTTTGTTTTTGGATGGAATGTCCTATAAATATCAATTAAGTTCATCTTGTTTAATGTATCATTTAAAGCTTGTGTTTCCTTATTTATTTTCATTTTGGATGATCTGTCCATTGGTGAAAGTGGGGTGTTAAAGTCCCCTACTATGAATGTGTTACTGTCGATTTCCCCTTTTATGGCTGTTAGTATTTGCCTTATGTATTGAGGTGCTCCTATGTTGGGTGCACAAACATTTACAATTGTTATATCTTCTTCTTGGATCGATCCCTTGGTCATTGTGTAGTGTCCTTCTTTGTCTCTTGTAATAGTCTTTATTTTAAAGTCTATTTTGTCTATTATGAGAATTGCTACTCCAGGTTTTTTTTTGGTTTCAATTTGCATGAAATATCTTTTTCCATCCCATTACTTTCAGTCTGTATGTGTCTCTAGGTCTGAAGTGGGTCTCTTGTAGACAGCAAATATATGGGTCTTGTTTTTGTATCCATTCAGCCAATCTGTGTCTTTTGGTGGCAGCATTTAGTCCATTTACATTTAAGGTAAATATCAATATGTAAGTTCCTATTCCCATTTTCTTAATTGTTTTGGGTTTGTTATTGTAGGTGTTTTCCTTCTCTTGTGTTTCTTGCCTAGAGAAGTTCCTTTAGCATTTGTTGTAGAGCTGGTTCGGTGGTGCTGAACTCTCTCAGCTTTTGCTTGTCTGTAAAGGTTTTAATTTCTGCATCAGATCTGAATGAGATCCTTGCTGGGTAGATTAATCTTGGTTGCTGGTTTTTTTCCTTCATCACTTTAAATATGTCCTGCCAGTCCCTTCTGGCTTGAAGAGTTTCTGCTGATAGATCAGCTGTTAACCTTATGGGGATTCCCTTGTGTGTTATTTGTTGTTTTTCCCTTGCTGCTTTTAATATGCTTTCTTTGTATTTAGTTTTTGACAGTTTGATTAATATGTGTCTTGGCGTATTTCTCCTTGAATTTATCCTGTATGGGACTCTCTGTGCTTCCTGGACTTGATTAACGATTTCCTTTCCCATATTAGGGAAGTTTTCAACTATAATCTCTTCAAATATTTTCTCAGTCCCTTTCTTTTTCTCTTCTTCTTCTGGAACCCCTATAATTCGAATGTTGGTGCGTTTAATGTTGTCCCAGAGGTCTCTGAGACTGTCCTCAGTTCTTTTCATTCTTTTTTCTTTATTCTGCTCTGCAGTAGTTATTTCCACTATTTTATCTTCCAGGTCACTTATCCGTTCTTCTGCCTCATTTATTCTGCTATTGATCCCATCTAGAGTATTTTTCATTTCATTTATTGTGTTGTTCATCATTGTCTGTTTCATCTTTATTTCTTCTAGGTCCTTGTTAACTGCTTCTTGCATTTTGTCCATTCTATTTCCAAGATTTTGGATCATCTTTACTATCATTATTCTGAACTCTTTTTCAGGTAGACTGCCTATTTCCTCTTCATTTGTTAGGTCTGGTGGGTTTTTATCTTGCTCCTTCATCTGCTGTGTGTTTTTCTGTCTTCTCATTTTGCTTATCTTACTGTGTTTGGGGTCTCTTTTTTGCAGGCTGCAGGTTCGTAGTTTCCGTTGTTTTGGTGTCTGTCCCCAGTGGCTAAATTTGGTTCAATGGGTTTGTAGGCTTCCTTGTGAGGGGACTAGTGCCTGTGTTCTGGTGGATGAGGCTGGATCTTTTCTTTCTGGTGGGCAGGTCCAAGTCTGGTGGTGTGTTTTGGGGTGTCTGTGGACTTATTTTGATTTTAGGTAGCGTCTCTGCTAATGGGTGAGTTTGTGTTCCTGTCTTGCTAGTTTTTTGGCATACAATGTCCAGCACTGTAGCTTGCTGGTCGTTGAGTGAAGCTGGGTGCTGGTGTTGAGATGGAGAGATCTCTGGGAGATTTTCGCCGTTTGATATTATGTGGGGCTGGGAGGTCTCTTCTTGACGAGTGTTCTGAAGTTGGCTCTCCCACCTCAGAGGCAGAGTCCTGACTCCTGGCTGGAGCAGCAAGAGCCTTTCATCCACTCGGCTCAGAATAAAAGGGAGAGAAAGTAGAGAGAATTAGTAGAAGTAGGAGGAAATAGGAAAGAAAGAAAGAAAGAAAGAAAGAGAGGAGGGAAGGAAGGAAGGAGGGAAGGAAGAAAGAAAGAAAGAAGAAAAGAAAGGAAGAATAAAGAAAATTATTAAGAGGAAAAAAACGGACGGATAGAACACTAGGACAAATGGTGGAAGCAAAGCTATACAGACAAAATCTCACACAGAAGCATACACATACACACTCACAAAGAGGGGAAACGGGGAAAAATTCATAAATCTTGCTCTCAAAAGTCCACCCCCTTAATTTGGGATGATTCGTTTTCTATTCATGTATTCCACAGATGCAGGGTACATCAAGTTGATTGTGGAGCTTTAATCTGCTGCTTTTGAGGCTGCTGGGAGAGAAATCCCTTTCTCTTCTTTGTTCTCACAGCTACCAGGGGCTCAGCTTCGGAGTTGGCCCTGCCTCTGCTTGTAGGTAGCCGTAGGGCGTCTGTTCTTCGCTCAGACAGGACGGGGTTAAAGGAGCCGCTGATTCGGTAACTCTGGCTCACTCAGGCCGGGGCGGGGGCACGGAGGGCGGGGCCGGCCTGCGGCGGCAGAGGCCGGCATGATGTTGTACCAGACTGAGGCGCGCCGTGCGTTCTTCCGGAGGAGTTGACGCTGGATCCCGGGACCCTGGCAGTGGCGGGCTGCACAGGCTCTCCGGAAGGGGGCTGTGGATGGTGACCTGTGCTCGCACACAGGTTTCTTGGTGGCGGCAGCAGCAGCCTTAGCGTCTCATGCCCGTCTCTGGAGTCCGTGCTTTTAGCCGCGGCTCGCGCCCGTCTCTGGAGCTCCTTTAAGCAGCGCTCTTAATCCCCTCTCCTCGCGCACCAGGAAATAAAGAGGTAAGAAAAAGTCTCTTGCCTCTTCGGCAGGTCCATACTTTTCCCCGGACTCCCTCCCCGCTAGCTGTGGCGCACTAACCCCTTGCAAGCTGTGTTCACGGCGCTAACCCCAGTCCTCTCCCTGCGCTCCAACCAAAGCCCGAGCCTCAGCTTACAGTCCCGCCCGCCTCGCCGGGGGAGCAGACAAGCCTCTCGGGCTGGTGAGTGCTGGTCGGCACCGATCCTCTGTGCGGGAATCTCTCTGCTTTGCACCCCGCACCCCTGTTGCTGTGCTCTCCTCTGTGGCTACGAAGCTTTTCCCCTCTGCCACCTGCAGTCTCCGCCCGCGAAGGGGCTCCTAGTGTGTGGAAAGCTTTCCTCCTTCACAGCTGCCTCCCCCTCGTGCAGGTCCTGTCCCTATCCTTTTGTCTCTGTTTATTCTTTTTTCTTTTGCTCTACCCAGGTACGTGGGTAGTTTCTTGCCTTTTGGGAGGTCTGAGGTCTTCTGCCAGCGTTCAGTAGTTGTTCTGTAGGAGTTGTTCCACGTGTAGATGTATTTCTGGTGTATCTGTGGGGAGGAAGGTGATCCTCCGCGTCTTACTCTTCCGCCATCTTAACCTGTTTCTCTTCCGCCATCTTAACCTGTTCCAAGAGGTTTGATATTTTTTCCTCATTCCTACTTTGGGGATCACCACAGTAAACAATAAGTAAAAATTGTATCTAGCTAACTGGGAGAGTAAAGTGGCATTTATTTCAAGTGAAGTTCATTTCAGTGATTATAAGTAAATGGGATGTTAGAAGATTTAGGAGGCTATCAGTGGTAGAAGAATGAAATGACAAGACTCTGAATGAGCAAACACTGTAAGTGAAAACCATGGAGAGACTGACGGGCAAGGAAGAATCATTTGGAAAATATATGCAGAGTTGTATTAGAGGAATAAGGAGATTTGAACCAGTATAGTGGGAAAAATTGTGGGATCATTAGCAAAAATTCAGTTCATGGATTTTGGCATCCACCTTGGACCATTGCCAACTGAGCAAGAGAGAAATAGAATCTCAGTGTGGTTTTGAGTTTTTCTTCTTATGTATAAAGGTGAATATCTTTGTGTGCGGTCAAGAGTCATCTGCCTTTCTCTTTCTGTGAACTGTCTGTTCATTCTCTATCCCAAAACTTTTAAAAAAATATATTGGTGATCTTTTACTTTTCTAATTTGAAAATCTACATATGTTAGGGATATGAGCCTTTGTCTCTGACGTAAATACAAATGTTTCCCTAGTTTGTCACCTGCAGTTTTACTTTATTGTTGCAATTTGTAATGCCATTAAATTTATCACTCATTTTCCTTATTAATTCTTTATTTTGATCCATAGGTAGGAAAGTTATGCCCACCCTCATATTAGAATAGAATTCATCCATGTTTTCATCTATTACTAGCTCTTATGTTGTTTTATTGCTTATTGTGCATGAATATCTTATCCATTTGCGGTTTACTCTAGTATATGGTATGAAGAATAGACACAATTTTATCATTTTCTGTCTCTCCTATTAGGTTAATGCTCCTGTTCAAAAGTCCATTTTCCGTTATCATTTTGAGACAACTCCTTTATCATAATATCAATTTTCAAATGCAATTTTGACTATTTCTGGATTTTTTTTTTTTTTTTTTTGCGGTACGCGGGCCTCTCACTGTTGTGGCCTCTCCTGTTGCGGAGAACAGGCTCCGGACGCGCAGGCTCAGCGGCCATGGCTCACGGGTCTAGCCGCTCCGCGGTATGCGGGACCTTCCCAGACCGGGGCACGAACCTGTGTCCCCTGCATCGGCAGCGGACTCTCAACCACTGCGCCACCAGGGAAGCCCTAATTTCTGGATTTTAAAGTCTATTTTACTGGCATACATTTTCTCCCCTCACATAATGCCCAGGAAAATTTTCTTTCTTGTCTCATAGTTGAAGCAAAACAGTATAGCAATTAACGCATTTTTGGATATGTTTGGCGTCAGCCTAGATTTGAATGCAAGTTCTGTCTGAAATTGTCTCTTTGACTTTGGACAAATTACTTAATTTTGCAAATCTCCTAAGTTCTCCTGTGTAAAATGGGAATGATTTACAGAGTTATCAATGATTACTTATATAAAGCATTTAGTACAGTGTAGGATTCAATAATTGGCAGCCATATTATTTTATTCTTATCATTATTGTTATGCTAAATGCATATATTCCACAGTTATAGGATTTGACTTCCACTTTATCTTCACTTTGGAAAAAAAGAATGTTGTAGTATACAAAGGAAGATGATACAGTTCAAGGAAATTTCAACTCACTAAAATGGCTGCATTTAAGAAATATCCTCTCTAGACACTGAGTAATTCAGAATATTTTATTTATTTCATATGATTCATTTATTTAGCTGAATACTTATCTTAAGGAAAATATTTGCCCAGCTAGAACAGAATATTCTTATTTTAATTTCCAAGCAACTTGATATTTGGTACAAATTACTAGTCATTGTCACAAGATATGGTGAAAGACCATGCAGATTATAATTAAGATTTATGTACCACTAAAATACAATTTTATAATTCAAAATTTGTTATCAATACACTTTATATCTCTTTTATGTGGTGAAGTTTCAAATTAATTAAAGCACTCACTTAATAAAAGATATTTGGAAAATCATCCAAACAAGTATTTTCACCCTCTTACTCATAAACTAATGAATGATATACCACATTTGCATCTGCTTTCCCTGGACTGTATAATTTTGAAACTTAATTTATTAATAAAATTATGATTTTGTTCCTCAGTTAATGAAGGGAAATAGATGTAGCAAATACACATATTACTTTTTGTTCTCAATTAAGTGCTGAAATATCAATGTCTTTCAGGGACTCCTGAGGATTACCCACGATTTTTTCATATGCATCCAAGGACTGCAGAACTTAGTCTCCTGGAGCCAGTAAATAGAGACTTTCACCAGAAGTTTGATTTGGTTATTAAGGTAAATTTAACTAATTGCTTAACGTTCTTGGGTTTATAAATATAGCTAATGTTCTAATGTTCTTGTGTTTATCAGTGAATCCTCTAGAGGCTACTGTAGGGACTTTTAAGCTATAAAAATTAAAATTAATTTGAACTGCAATTAGCCAATTTTTCTTTAAAAAGGTGAAGTGCAACAGTTCTAATACATCGTGTTGCTTTTCTTTAACATAACTTTTTATATTACAGTGCTATTCAAATACTGATATTTTTATATGTAATAAATGCCTTGGTCAAATGTATGTAATTCTACATACTATATTACATCTTCTAACATTTAGTTTAGGTTTTGTTTTCTGTTTGTTTGTTTGTTTTTTACCAAGTGGATTTAATTTTTGACCACAAAAGCTTAACCAATGAATGTATTTAAAAAGGTGCCTGGATTTATATATATTTTTATTTTAATAATGTGTTATGTTTTTAAATGTTATTGCTTTTTCAAAACTAAAAAGAAAAGAACTTGCTTGTCCAGAAATTATTTTAGTATATGTTTCATTATTTATTTTGAAAAATGATCTTCAACCACAAAATTTTTCAAAGCTAAGGGAATCCATTTGGCATTACAATTTTGATTTAATAATATATAATATATTGTAATAAAATCATTACAAAGGTATTGTGGAAACCCAGATGATCTATCCGTTAATTCTTAGAGACTTTACTGAGAAGGTAAGATTTGAGCTGAGCAGTGAAAGAAGAGTATGAATTTACCAAATAGAGATCGGGGCTAGGAGAAAAGCATTTTAAGTAAAAGAACAGAAATAAGCAAGGACACACAGTATGTCTAGTGTGTATTGTCTGACTTTTTCATATCTAAACATGCAACAAATAGATATAGATATGCAGCCCTATGGCATTTTTTTTTAAATTTAGAAGTGTTAAAAGAAAAGGAAGTAAGTAAAGAAGCTTACTGAGCATGTACATTGTACAAGGTGTTTTATGTATATTTTATAGCCACAACCTTAGTACTTAGTACTGTGCTTATGGGTACAAATGTCAAAACTAAAGTTCAGATAGGGCAAGTGATTGAATCAGAGTTACATCACTAATAAGCAGCAGAATTGAAATTCAAATTTAAGTTTATCTAAGCTAAAGCCATACTTATTTCACTTCACCAACATGCAGTTCCTTAGAAATGGTTTTCTGGTTTAATTATCTGTCAGTGCAACTGCAAACAATAATACATCGATACATTTAATTTTAGCTCAAATTAGGACATACTTTGTTAGCACCGATTATGTTATACACACTAGATTCTGTATTTATTTAGTGTTTCTTTGTCCTTGAAGAATGGGTAGTCTAGAAGGGGAAAGAATCACATAAGCTGATAAATCAAATACAACACATCAACTGCTAACAGGAAGGCAATGTAAAAGCTCTAACGAAGCACAGATTAAGGACATTTAAATTAATCTGGGACTCAGGGAAGATTTTCTGGGGATTATCCCAAGCTCAGTGTTGTATTGGATGGCTTTGGCTAATGAATGAAAGCAGGAAATATGTTTGACCATAAGGAAGAACAGAAGCAAAAGCTTGGAGGCATGATGTACCAGGCTACAAGCAGTTAACAGGGAAATGAGGTATAGAGCCAGACCTTGGAGAGAGCGTTATGTTCGACTGCAATTTCCTTGGATTTCATTCAGTAGGGGTTTGGGAGTCATTCAACAAAGAAAGGCTCTTTTTACCATTTATGTAAAATAGTCACGCATGAGATTCATCTTGCACAGTTTTATTTTTTTTTTTTTTCCTTGCGTTATGCGGGCCTCTCACTGTTGTGCACGGTTTTATTTTAATTATCATTGGACTATATAAAACTCCAAAATGTGTTTCCATTGTCTCCTGTGGATCTACCTGGAGCCCTGTGGTGCTACACTCTGTGGGAGTTAAGAAACTTGACAAAGCACTGTTTCCAAACTGCCCCACTTGAAATCTGAAATCAGTTTTTTTTCTTTATTATCAAAGTTAGTTGTCCTGGTGTACCCAGGTATAGTGAAACTCAGTCTATCAATTATAGAAACAAAAATCAATTGGGACAGGCCACAGATAATTTTTTTTGTTTTAATAAAACTTTATATTATTAATGGAAGTTTTTACCGACATTATTAGATTCCAATTATTGTGTTTTGTGTGTAGTCAAGGGGATAAGCAAAGGCATCAATCTGTGAGAATAATAATGTGGCACTTGCTTGAATATTAGCTGAGTATTGTGTCTTTGTATAGGATCCATTGAAGTGCTACAGTCTGGTAGTTCTCCTCTGCAGTAAGTCTTTCAAATTCTTCCCTTTTTCTTATTTTAATAATGCTTCATTTTTCATTGGCCATAATTATTTTTATTGGACTTGATCCCAATTTCTGTTTTGCAAGCTAAGGAAAAATAAAATACAATGAAGTATCCTCTTTTAGACTTTGAAGAACTCTGCTTTAAAAAGCTGTATGCACATTTAACAGCTGGTGTCACAAATCAGTAATTTATCATCTTCGTTTTATCTATTTCTGCCAGTTATTTACTAAGTATACTGACAAAAATGTGAAGGTGAAACTAGGAAGGCAAAATGGAGTAGTTCACCAACTTTAGAATATTAAAGGATTAAAACACATCTAATTAAAAGAGAAAAGGGTGTTCCATTTTAAAACACTATTCCAAATTTTACATAATTGCAATCATTTAAGCACACTTTAAAATGAAACACACATTTTGAATAAAAATTATAGCCAGTCCTGGGTTTGCCCAGGACAGTTCATGTTTATGCCTACTGTCCTTGTGTAATTATTTATAACACATCTTTCACCCTCAAAAATGTGCCCGTTTGGATGAAAGGTTATGCAGTCACCATAGTTATACAGCAAAAAACAATTATGCAATAGAAATATGAAAGCACATTTTAGATTCTAGATGATGATGAATTATTTCATGCATGGAGTGTCTCTAACAAAGTCCACAACATTCATCTTCATTATTAGAAGTGCAGTATTTTTAAAAAATATTAATAATTTATATATTTATACTCTGGGCATCTAATACAAGCATTAAATGGATAAATTATCAATAATTCACTGTCTTTCAGTTGCTCAAACATAATTTTTTTCTCTAAATCTCACTTTAAAAAAATTTATTTCTTTTATTTATTTTTGGCTGCATAGGGTCTTCATTGCCGCGTGCGGGCTACTCTTTGTTGCAGTGCGCGTGCTTCTCATTGCGGTGGCTTCTCTTGTTGCGGAGCACAGGCTCTAGGCACACGGGCTTCTGTAGTTGTGGCATGAAGCCTCAGCAGTTGTGGCTTGCAGGCTCTAGAGCACAGACTCAGTAGTTGTGGCGCCCGGGGTTAGTTGCTCCGCGCCATGTGCGATCTTCCTGGACCAGGGCTCGAACCTGTGGCCCCTGCATTGGCAGGCGGATTCTTAACCACTGTACCACCAGGGAAGTACATGTCTAAATCTCTTTAATTAACAACTAATAGCAAGGGTCACAATGATACCACAAATATCACTGTATCATGGTCCCTCTGATTTTCATGTTGTTGTTCATTGACCTACTTATACTGCCTAGCAGGCTGACCTTTAACATCTTTTCTTTCCACATAATGAGCATAATTAAGCCTAAGCTCTCATCAGTCACCCTGCATACTTTCTCTGCCAGCCATACTCAACCACTTGCACTGCCTGAAACACCATGCTCTTTCTAGCCTCCAGACATTTGCTGTTCTTCCTGAATCATTCCTCCTTTTTTTTTTTTTAATCAACAGTCTAATTCACACTGATATTTCATTGATGCTTTGTATGCTAAGACAGACAGTTCCTCTGGAAAGGCATGACCACTGATCGGAAGCCCTTCCTTGCATCCTACTAGTCCCTGTGGTGGCTTTGATCATTCTATATAGAATTTGCCTGTTTATTTTCCCCTGACCTTTATAGGAGGGAGGGCAGATTGTAATATATTTCTTCAACGTTGTGGCCCAAGCCCATACGCCTATCCACGTACAATGTATAAAAGTGCTCAAGGGCTTCCCTGGTGGCGCAGTGGTTGAGAGTCCGCCTGCCGATGCAGGGGACACGGGTTTGTGCCCCGGTCCGGGAAGATCCCACATGCCGCGGAGCGGCCAGGCCTGTGAGCCATGGCCGCTGAGCCTGCGCGTCCGGAGCCTGTGCTCTGCAACAGGAGAGACCACAACAGTGAGAGGCCCGCGGACCGCAAAAAAAAAAAAAAAAAAAAAGTGCTCAATACGTATTTCTTGTAATGGCTTTCTCCCTGGCACAGTAAATCTTTTAAGGCTGCTGGATTTGGGTACTGCATTTTCATTGCATTTAAATACATATATTTGAAAGTGCCTGTATTTGATAGAATTTTATCCTGCCTCTGTCAAGAATAATGGTGCAAGGAACTTGTCGAATAAATTCAATCCCTGGAAAAAAGCCATACCTATATTAAGACAGTTTAAAGCTATTTATGACTGTATTTAAACAAACAAACAAAAAATTCTCCTTCTAAGTAAAATATACATATTTTACACAGACAATGAGCCACAGAATTGAAACTGGTGAGCTTGAATAGTAGAGTTAATTTGCCAGTTCTCCTGGCGAGTTACTTTGCTTTAGTAATTTGAGAGTCACAGGACAACAGCGTGCAAGAAATGATTTAGGCCTACAAGAACAGTGACTACAGCCCTTGATCCTACACATGAATCTCTAATGCCACAACCCTAGAAAATATTTGGTCTCTATTTGAATAATGATATCAGTTTTTCTTACTGCTTAGGAATTCAGTGGGTAACTAGGATTCACCATCTTTAAGCTATATGGCATTTGCTAGTTTTCAATTTGCCAAATCCTTTCTGAGTGCCTATTAAGTGCCTGATATTTTGCTTGGTGTTGAGGAGACAGAAATGTATGAAAGCTCTGCCTCAAGGAAGAGGTATGGAAAGTATGGAAATTGCACTTTTAGACATATTTCCCTTCCGATTTCTACATCTGTATTTCCAAGTACTGGCTGAATAACTACTCCTAGTATTTTGCAATTGCATCAAATTAACGTAGTAAAGTATATACATCTGTTTGAAACCTCGGCTTCTTTCTTTCAATTAATGCTATTACAATCAGCTTGTCACCCAAGCTAGGAGTTCCCAGTTCTTCTGAGACACCAGCTCCTGTATGGCCCTATCCATTCACTTTTCAAGTCGTATCCAGATACATCTGGAATTTCTCTTGAATGTCTCCCCCAGCTCTCCATGCCCACTGCAGTTCTCTAGGTTTCATCCTCAGGGCCCGTCATCTCATACAAGTGATCTCTAAGATTTTAGCCTCTTTTTCATGCATCCTGTCCATCTCCCCACATTGCCAATAGATATTGCTAACACAAAAATAGATCATGCTGCTCCATATTGCCTTTAAGCCAGTTGACAAATTGCCCACTACATGAAATTCTAACAGAAAACTTTGTTGATTTGAAAGATCAGGCATTAGGGGTGGACAGACAGAGTAAGAAGTCACAGATCATCAGTCATCACTTCTCAAATTAAAAGGATGGCATCCCCCATGGACATGAGAGAGCTATCAAAATTCTTTAAATCTGTTAAGGAGAATGTGAAGTATAAGTTACTATCATTCTGCTGTGGTGTATGGTTTGTCAGTTTATCAAAAAAAAAAAAGACACACACAAATAGAGAAATTAAAAGGAGAGAAGAAGGGCTTAGATGCTCCCTTTGAGGAAGATTGAGTAGGATCTTTCAGTGAGCCAGGGTTATGATAAGGAAAAAAAAAATCAGAGCTGATGTTGTCCAGCCATAAGAAGAAAGACAAATTCTATAAATGACATACTTTCATAATTCTGGAAATATTCTAGCTATATATGCCTCTCCCTATTCTTATGGATTCCCATTGAAAGAATAAAATACACATATCTTACATCTTAGTTCAGCAGTTAAGTGAAAAGTAAGCTCACTTCCTCTGCCCAATAGCAAGATCTATAAGGTAAGGAAGTTTAAGTCCATTAAGAGTGAAAGTCCTTTCTATGTTTTAGGGAAAATTATCCCACAGAAATTGCAGGTATTAGTTCTTATCAGTAATGAAACAACAATCCCTCCATTGATGTCTTAATGAATAATACACTTTTAGAAATCCACTGACATATTTGATACATTTGCTAGATGTTCATCTTTTAATTTTACGTTCTGTTTTTTTCAGTTTAGTAGATTGTCACATAAAACATTATGTTTGTTTCTTCAAAAAGAACACTGTATCCTTTTGTTTACTCCTGCTTGTTCGCATTTCTAAAACTTCTAAGTACTAGGCTAAATTAATTGTCTATTATGACAATTATGGAAATTAATACAAGGAAAGAATATATGGTATCCTCTTTTCTCATGTTCTTATTCATCCTGCTAGGTTACTTAGAACAGAAATAGAATACAGCAGTTGAATATAGTGGCTGTCCAAATGTGCAAGCTGACAAAAGACACACAGAAGTGATATTTTACTTGGCCTCCTTCCTTCTTCACAAGGTGACCTGCAACTGCTTGGAAGAAGAGAAGCAATTTATCCATTCTCATCCCAGTCCCTTGATTTTGGCAAGGCCCTCTTGTCTGCAAAGGTCATTGTAAGAGTACAGCAGCAAGTCTAAATATTGTAGAATGTTCACGTGAAAGACACTCTGAGCAGACCTTGCCATATCTCCCCACTACACACCCCTTCACACACAGAAACTACCTTAACCCTCCTACATGAATGTTCTCAAGTAATCTTTCTTCATAGGCTTCTTGGTTGTTGCATAGAAAATGAAATTAAAAGGGTATATCTAAAGACTTGAAAGCTAAACAGGTCTTTCCACTAGTTTTTTCTCAAGAACAGACGAGTACATAGGAAAAACTCCCATTCTCATTACCTTCCAGGCTCTGAAAAATAACTCACTTAGTGAGACAGACTTTTTTTGTATGCTGATGATTTTCTGAAATTCATATATTCCAGGATGGACTATTCCAGTCAGCCAGTTCACAAAGGCACCTTAGGAGAGAGCTTTCTCCTAGTGGAGAGAATACTCTCTCTGTGGGAATGGAATCAGAATCCAGCATAAACGTTTGCTAGATGAGGAAGTTAAGGGCAGGGCAAAATAAGGGGAATACAACATGAATTAGAAGCACTCCAGAAAAAAGTTACTACACCATCACAATCATAATTTTGTCTCTGGCTCACCATGCTATTTATAGCCAAGATGATTCTCATGTTTAAACCACCAGCCAAATAGTGTGATATATCTGTGCTTGGCAGGAGTTTTCTGAATCTGGTCTCTCTGGGAGCAACTGGCTTTTTCTTCTTTAAATCATTCAAAATTGCCTTAGTCATTCTAGTGTCAGTTTATATCTCAAGCTTTAAGCACAGAGAAAGATTTTGATTATTGAAAAATATACAGAAGCTCCAAGGATTCATGTTTTCAGTGCAATAAGTTATAAACACAGTGGGCATATTCTTTTTTTTTTTTTTTTTTTTTTTTTTTTTTGGCGGTGGGCGGCCCCCCCACCGCTGTGGCCTCTCTCATTGCGGAGCACAGGCTCCCGCCGCGCAGGTTCAGCGGCCATGGCTCACGGGCCCAGCTGCTCCGCGGCATGTGGGATCCTCCCGGACCGGGGCACAAACCCGTGTTCCCTGCATTGGCAGGTGGACTCTCAACCACTGCACCACCAGGGAAGCCCGGTGGGCATATTCTTACATCAAATGAAGATAGAATGTACTTGAAAAATATTTTCTAAATGGGAACTGTGTCAATATTATTTTGTTGTCATATTATAAACCCCTTTGGGAGTGCATTGTTTATAGTCTGTCTAGTAAAGATATCTTTTCTTTTTTGTCAAACAGAAAATGTTTTTATTTCCAAACAAATGCACTCTTTCACTATGCTTATGGCATTACAAACAAATCAGTTGTATAAGGTACAAAACAATTCTTTGTGTTTTATCTGATAAATTATTTTATGGTTTTGCAAGTTCTTAAATATTTTTAGTAATTGTCATAAATAGGCTGTTGTCAGACTATGTATTCTTTAATTTTTAGAGTAATAAAGTCTAAATAAATGAAGTTTCTGTAGGTTTTAAAGCAATATAATAGTATAACAAGGGTCAAGAAGCAGTAGAATGCACTTATTTTAATTATTAATTACTCGGCAATATTAATATGATCTTTGATCCAGGGAACACAGGCTTACCACAGCCATCTCTCCCTAAGACGTTCCAAAAGAAAAATGTGTGTACAAAGAAGGGAAATGTAACCTTTGACAGTCACTGGGGCTTTAACCCCACAACCCTTGTAGAGTTTAGTGAGCTGAACAGGATCCTGTGGAGAACTCCCTTATATAAGTGAGGTTCCTCCACTTTTACTTCCGACCCTGAGGTCCAAACTGAAATTTGAGACTTTACTTAAAGGCTGAAAACAGTAACAGCTTGCATAAGAGGCTAGAGAAGAATTGACCTAGGTGTTCCACCTTGGCTTTTTTTGAGTCTAACAGCTGCCTACAAACATGTGTGAGAGGAGTCAAAATGCTGGGCAGCAATTGATTCTCAAAGGGCTATTGACTGGACATGTTAGGATCATGTGATGTGCTTGTTTTTGAAAGGAAGATTTTAGGGCTCTATGCACTGAATCAAGATGCCCATGTGATTTTCAGGGAACTTAAATTTGAGATACAGCCGTATTTTAAAATCACTTGGGAACTTGGTAAGGCAGTATAAAATTAAAATAGTAATTAAAGAAGCATACAAATAAGTAAATAAATACATGTCAGAGGTCCTGATTGAGCCTGCAGTTGTAGAAGTTTCCATAAAGATTAAATGAAAATTTTCCCTGTAGTACTTTTCCATCAGACACCAGAACTTTTGGTCTTATTTTCACTGGGGTATGGTGAAATGTGAGATAAAATTTATAGGTCCACATACACAAATGAATATCCCTAGATCTTATAGATCTTAAAACCTTAACTTAGTCAACTAACCTAGTCAAAGACCTTACCAGTGTTTCCAGGTGGAGAACTGGATGGAAGGTTTTGTCAATATTCCCACTTCTTAGGTTTTCTTAGAAAACATGGAAGAATCTTTCATTTGAGAGCAACATAATCAGAAATATGTACATACATATGTGTGTGTGTGCATAGAATAATCCATAATTAAATTTCAGTTAATTAAGAACAATGAAATGTCAAAAAGATTTGATCTTGACCTATGAACAGTAGCAGACTGGATTTATTATGTGCAGAATATTCACATTTATATACATGCAATCCTTTGTTATGCTACAATCATGAAACATTTTTAGTGGCACTCAACCTGCCCATTTGATAGTAGTGGTATATGTATCATCAATTACCAGAAGCTAGCTAAGTCTGCTACATGACACCAGTGTTTTTTTGGATATACAGTATTGTCATGGAGGCTTACTGGTCATCTTTGCTAACCAGTAAGACTACAAAGAAAGATTTTCCAGAAATTCGAGTGTGGGCATAGGTCAAGCATGAAGTAGCCAGACCCAGAAAGGTGTCTTTCAAAGTACTCACATTATAACCACCCAAGGAGTTTGATAAAAAGGGAGATTTCTTATTCCTGTCCAAGATATATGAATCAGAATCTTTGTGGGGAGGATGTGGGAATATGCTTTATAATAGGCTTTCCTGCTGAGTCTTATGTAAACTAAAGTTTGAGAACCACTGCCCTATCTGGTGGCCATAATTTTTGAAAGTTACTTGTCATTTACTACTGGTATATAGAGAAATGGCTTTGCCATTTGTTTTCCTTCCCTCCTCCTTTCATCCATACTTTGTTCCTTGTTTCTCTTCTCCCCTCCGCTCGCCTCCCCCACCAATCCCCCTTCCTTCCTAAGGTATCCGATGTTTGTGAAAATTGGTCAAACAGGTCCTAAGAACTAGAGATTAAAGACTATAGTTTAATAGGAGAGACAGGCAAGAAAACTGGCAAATAAAAAAGTGTGTTAATGCACTGTAAGAGTGTACTCAGTCAGAACCTTGCTAAATTAATCAGTTTGCCTCAGTCTGACAAGAAAATGTGTCTAAGTCATGCGCTAAGTGAAAAAGCAAATCAGAGCAAACACCTCTTTGTTTAAACCACTGCCCATTTAAAAAATCTCCCCGTATCAAAAAATATATATCAGCTTATTTATATATGTATTATATGTAAATGTTGATAAATTCTGGAAGACTGTAGATCACCTATTCACAGCCCTCATTCCTATTAACAGGGAACCACAATTGGTGAGTGAGGACGATAGGTTGTGGCCCTTTATATATCTTTATATGACTGGCAGGGAAGCATATCAGTAACAATTATCTGTAAGTAAGCTTGGTTAGATATGAAAAACCTTTAAAATGCACAAATAAAGATGGCATTCACATAACTTAAGGTGTTCATGTTATACATTCACAAAAATTTATTTCTGCTTCATTTTAATGTCCAAAACAACCCCTCCATAAATATCTATAACATGGGGATTAAAATCATGGCACATTCATTTTATTTGTAGAAAATATTTATGTAAAGCAAAGATATACATAGCCTATTGAAATTGAAAATACACAAAATTCACAACAAACCTATTTTTGAATTCTTCCATATATCAGGAACTGACCAAACATTTAGCAATGTATGAAACAGACGAATTTACAGTGTTTACCCTCTCATAGAATTTAAAGGTTTAGTGAAGAATGATGCTCAGACATTTGTTGCAATAAAGGGTTAGGTTTACAGATGCACAGAGAAAGGACATTTTTTTTTACATAGAATATAATTCCATTTTTATTTTTAAATATTATAAATATAGGAAAAATGCAAAATTATCAGAATTATCAAGACTAAAGTGTGGTTTTACCTTTTTAGTTGCAACATTTAATTTACATTTTAAAATAAAACTACAGTTAATTACATTAACATAAGACTTGTTTTTTCTTCTAAAGTTTGCTGACATGAAATATTTCTTGGAGTATAAAATCCATTGATTATATATTATCAAATGAGAAGATGGAAACACAAATTATTAATTTTTAAAAAACTTTTAAATTATTTCCCCATCTATCACTCAAAGCAGGAGATTTTCTTTAAACTATTTTTAATATCAATAATACAACTAACAGTTATTGAGCAAGACATTTTCTTGCAAGGCATTTTTTGTAAGTATTTTGAACATATTGTATCACACAATTGAATGTATTTGAATTGAATTTGAATGTATTGTTATCACACAATCAAGATGTCTTGTAAATTGTCATTTACTGTGATTAAGGGAGGGTAAGGGACTTAATAGGTGTTGTGAAGTTGGTTAGATACAGACTGGGAGACAAATACCACTCTGCTAAGCCACCTTTTCATTACAGCATCATTTGCTTTTGCAGTAGTGTGTGACTTTCTTACCAAAAGAACATTTATTCATTCAGTACTTGTTGACAGACTATTCATTGTTAGCTACTATAATAAGCCTGGGAAGTCAACATTAACAGAATAGTCACACATCCGTGATATCTTGAAAGTTATATTCTAGTGGAATAATTCTGACAATAAATTACAAGTATAATAAATAAACAAATTTTGAAATATTTTATCTGTTAAGTGCTATAAAAAAAGCAAATTACATTGTGAATTCCAGTGCTGGGGATATAATTTAAATGAGGTGGTCGATGTAGGCCATGTGGAAAAAGATATGTGATTCATGTGGACATTTGTGGGAATAACATCTGAGGTAGAGGGAAGAGCCAATGCAAAGGTTCTGAGGTAAGAATATGCCTGATTTTTAGTGGAACAGCATATAGTATGGTCAGAGCATATTTAGTGAGAAGGAGAATATGATAAAAGCAATAAGAGGTCAGATCCCGTAGGCTTGAGTCAAATTGGAAATCATTGAGCGGTTTTAATGAGAGAAGTGACTTAATCTGACTAATATTTAACAAAATCACTGAGCTGCACATAAAAGAATGGGCTACTGGCAAGGGTAGAAGCTGATGGAGTTTAAATCATCCAGGTGGCAGATGATAGTAGGTTGGCCCCTACCAGGGTGGTAATAGTGGAAGAGGTGAGAAGTAATTAGATCCTGCATATATTTTGAAGTTATAGTCAATAAAATTTCCTCATAGATTAGATGTGAAGTGTGAAAAGAACCAAGGAGTAAAGGTGACTCCAAGATTCTTGGCCTGAGCAACTGGAAGAATGGAGCTGCTCTTAAAGTGGGAAAGACTCTTTGTGGAGTAGGTTTGTGAGGTGGGAGATGAGAATTTCATTTTTTCAGAGGTTACATTTGAAATGTTTATTAGATATCAGTTACCTAGTAAACATATTATTTAATAGTTATTATAAAATAATTATTACTGTAGTTACCTAATAACTATAATAATAAGATAATAACTATCTTTATAGTTATTATTTAAGCAGAGTTATTACATATACAGTTGTATATAGATTCTGGACTTTCAGAGCTCCAAGCTGGAGATAGAAATTGCGAGTCATTATGTTACTGACATTTAAAAATATTATTTTTGGAGTATCTGTTAGTTTCTGCTGTACAGCAAAGTGAATCAGTTATACATATACATATATCCCCTCTTTTTTAGATTTCCTTCCCATTTAGGTCACCACAGAGCATTGAGTAGAGTTCCCTGTGCTCTATAGTAGGTTCTCGTTAGTTATCTATTTTATACATAGTAGTGTATATATGTCAATTCTAATCTCCCAGTTCATCCCACCCCCTCCCTTCTCCCCTTGGTATCCGTAACTTTGTTCTCTTTAAATATAAGTTCATCTGTACCATTTTTCCAGATTCCACATATAAGCGATATTATACAATATTTGTTTTTCTATTTCTGACTTACTTCACTCTGTATGACAATCTCTAGGTCTATCCACATCTCTGCAAATGGCACTATTTCATTCCTTTTTATGGCCGAGTAATATTCCATTGTATATATGGGCCACATCTTCATTGTCTATTCTTATGTTGATGGACATTTAGGTTGCTTCCATGTCCTGGCTATTGTCAGTAGTGCTGCAGTGAACACTGCGGTGCATATATCTTTTTGAATTATGTTTTTCTCCAGGTATATGCCCAGTAGTGGGATTGCTGGATCATATGGTAGTTCTATTTTTAGTTTTTTGAGGAACCTCCAGACTCTTCTCCATAGTGGCTGTACCAATTTACATTCCCACCGACAGTATAGGAGGGTTCCCTTTTCTCCACATCCTCTCCAGCATTTGTTTGCAGATTTTTTAATGATGGCCATTCTGACCAGTGTGAGATGATACCTCACTGTAGTTTTGATTTGCATTTCTCTAATAATTAGTGATGTTGAGCATATTTTCATGCATTTGTTGGCCATCTGTATGTCTTCCTTGGAGAAATGTCTATTTAGGGTTAATTACTGAGATTTTTAAAACCATGCGATTAGACTAGATTAGCAAGGAAGTGAGTAAGAAGAGAAGATGACTAAGACCTGACTCCAGGGCCACCCCAATTTTAAGTTGGAGAAGAAAGGAGAAACCAGAAAATGAGAATGAGAAGAAACGGATAGTAGTATTGGAAGAAAACCAAGAGAGAGTGTTGTCTTGAAAGACTCGTGAATAATGTTTTAAATGCTGAAGGTAGGTTAAGTAAGATATGGATTAAAAATAAATATTGTGTTTAGCAATGTAGGAATTACTGGTAATTTTGACAAGAACAGCTGTATTTGAGTGGTGGGGCAAAAGCCTAACTGAAGTGGGCTTAGGAAAAATTGGAAAGAATGAGTGTAGACAAAAGCAAACACAAAAATGTAAAAAGTGGGCACTATAGATGCATAATAAATAATTCCTGACTTTTCAGGAAAAAAGTTACTTATTTCTTCTTTCCTAAAATGTATTTAAATGTCTTGATAATCTTTCCTAGTTTCTTTTTTTCCCCTAAATTGTATCTACTTTAAAGGGTTCATACTAGAGATCATGGAATTTGTTACATTGCTTGCCACAAGCCAGTAGGACAAAAGTTAGTCTGTATTCTCTGTCCTCTGGCTCAAGGAGCTAAGAGGTTACCAATATTTGCTTGCCTTAATATTGAAAATGGAGTAGCTTGTTTCTTTTAATGTTTTGCTCTCCAAAGTAACTAAATAGTATATTTTGTATACTTCTCCCATTTTGGCTTTAGTTTTACTTTGGTCTCATTACTGAAAATGGGACTCATGCCCAGAAATTCTCCAAGCAAAACCTGGCTTTTAAATATAATGTTTAATTTGTACCTACAGACTTTGTAGATATAAATAAGGTTGTCTTATGGGATTAGATCATTTTTTAAATACTACCTTGTTTCACTTGACCTGCTTTTTTATGCTTCTCATCTCATTTACTAGCGACTACAGGGGAACAGAATAAGTAAGACTTTTGAGAATTCCTATTTATATTATACAGAAGAGAGGATTGGATGATAGGTTTCATGCATGAACCTTCTAAAGAGAAAAGCATGATAATTTGTTTTAAGTGACATATTTTATCTCTAATTCAATCTGGGATATCTACTTTACTGATTTTCTTTCCTGCCACTAATTTTTTCCATCAGTCTTACATTTGGATGTTCATTTGCATTCTCTAAATTAGAGAATCATGTGGTGAATTTCCCTGTGTAGGCTCTCGTAAATCAGGAGACCTGAGTCTGGGCCCACCTCTGTCTGTGACTTACATGTGGTATGGCCTTAAACATTAAAATTGACATTTTTAAATTTTTGCATTAACACAGAAGTATATGTTTTCATATTTAGAGGGGCAGAATAGCATAGAGATTAAGAATGTGGACTTTGGGGACAGATACGTGGTTAGCACATACAAAACACCACAAAGAGGACAAAATATGTAGTAGCAATCCAAAAATATTACTCATATTAACAACAAACTAACATTAGGGAAATAATACAGTCTTTACATGTTATTTTTAAAGATATGGGCAAATCAATTGTTTTCATAGATCTAATTTGAGTTTTCTTTCTCTTTTTGTTGGATCACTTTGTTTCCATCATGCAAATAATACGTGTTTTTCTGGCTTCCCAGCTTGCAGTAAAAATTAACAACATATGAGCTGAATGTAAAATAAAAGCTTCTTTCATTGTTACACAATTTGCTTTTTGTTTTCCTCTCACCATCCATAAATTGAGTGTGTTTATTGGAGGAAGGGGACAAATGATAAAAATCTGTGACTTTTCATAGCATTATTAGTATGTCCAGGACATAACATAATGACTTTCAGAACAATTAGATACAAAATAAAGGGAGAGAGAAAAAGTCCTCTTCAAAATGAGAGCATGTGTGAACTGTTCCTGGTTCAATTAGATCCAGGTCATTGGGCTGGAGCCCGTTATGGACCAATTAGTTTCCTACAGTGAAAGATGATGTTTTCTAGTCATGGACTGTACCTTTTCCCCTGGTCAACTGTGTCCAGAAAGCTTGCTGTATGTCACAGAGGGGACTCCTAGAAGAACATCCATGTCTCAGCACAAATTAATCACAACTACTGGGTACAGAAACAGCTTATCCATGCTGATGGTCAGGAGCACATATGGTTATGAGTAAAGGATACAAAGTTACAGAAAAGGCTACACATTATTCCAGGACTATTGTCTTTAATGCAGAGCCGGGGCTCATAAACATTTTGTACCATTAACCACTCTAGCAATCTGTTCTCAGATGAAAATTTAAATGCATAAAATAAACTATATAACATTATAAAGGAAATCTAATATATTGAAATAGTTATCAAAATATTTAAAAAACAAAAAGTAGTTTTTTTCTAAATAATGCTTTATATAATATTATTTAACAATGGGTTTATTAATTACCATAATTTCAATGCAGTAATTAGCATAAATTATATTTCAAAAAATTTTTTAATATTACTAATAACATGAAGTGATTTTTCTTGGTGCAAACTCACTGGTTCTGCCAAACATTACTGTGATTTGTCACATACCCTCTCAATTGATAGAAACACTAAAAATTACAACTAGAAAAAAGTGAAAAATTATCTTCCAGAAGCCCAATAATGAACAATCAGAGATATCTATCTGAACTGCTTATAAACCTTCATGGCCAAATGTCACTGCTTCATGTAGGAAAGCACTCCAGGGTTTAAAATAAAATACTTAACTTTTAGTTGATTTCAAAATATAACTATTGCAGCAATGGGGGAACATATCAATAAAAAATTGACAGATTTTAAATCTATTTATATATATATATATATATATACTATTAAATTATGTTAATGATTTCTTCTAAAGTTTGGAAGAGATTTTCTAGAAATCAGTTGTGATAAAATCTTCCCTTAAATAAAATTTTTGGATTGCTATACAATAAGATGCATTTTTTCAAAAACAGAAAGTCAAGAGTTGGTGTTATGGGTTGGTGTTCACCCATTCATAGCATGACCATGTGGAGATTTCCTAAGAAAATTTATTGGAAATATAAATTGTCATCAAATTTTTAAACTGAATAGGAGGAAAACAACAAGAGAACAAACATACTCCTAATACAGGAATATTAATTTTACTTGAATAACATATTTATGGTTAAATAATGTTTACATTTCCATTTCTACTAAAAATAATTTATTGAAATTTTCTCTGTCCCATATAAGAGTCTTTAGAGGACTTTTCATGGGCAACAAATGTAGCTTTAATATATTAATTGTATGTAGAATTATGAATTATTTGGGGCTTTAATTACTACCGTGGAACAAGAAGACATGGAAGAGGCAAAAATAAACACAATGCATTATTTGAGTTATGAATATTTGTTTCTGTCTTTTATTTAAATATTTTATCAGCAATTCACTCAAATATCTTCGCTTCTCAATTTTCTATCTAAATGTATTTAAGTGCTGTTATTTTTTCTAATAATATGCCATGACAGATACAAAAGTTTATTGCAATGATTTTTTTTTTTTTTTTGAAATATACACTTGGTTTGAGGACAGGGAAGCAAAAATTGATGAAGCCTCTCTGGACTTTTATTTCCTCATGTTTTCTAAGGGTCCTTTACTTTAAAGTAGTCCTTTCTGTAACGATACCAGATTAAAAGAGAATTCCTACATATAGTATGAAAAATAGCACACCAAAAGGATTCTATAACATACAATGTTTTAATCTTTTATATTGTTTTTTAGGCTGAACAGGACAATGGTCATCCTCTTCCTGCTTTTGCCAGTCTGCATATTGAAATACTGGATGTAAACAATCAGAGCCCATATTTCACAATGCCCAGTTATCAAGGCTATATTCTGGAATCTGCCCCAGTGGGAGCAACTATTTCTGACAGTGTGAATTTGACCACCCCTCTAAGAATTGTAGTTCTGGACAAGGATGTAGAAGATGTAAGTTAAATATAATTTTTGCTCTTATTTTGCTAACACATCTCTTGTTATATTTATGCCAGTGGGAGATATTACAAAGACATGGTTGCATGAGCTATAGAATAGAGAAAAAAGTCAGTATAAATGAGAGTCTTAGGGTGGTAATTTAATTCCATAGCAAGGTTATTATAAAAAAAAGTAAATTTGAATTCAGCAACTGTTCTTTTTCAGTTTACAGATATTCAGTATAAGGAAGAAAATGAATGTTTCACTTGCAGTTTGCTAAAGTACGAGGGCAGTCTTTTTAATTAACATTGGCTTTAAGCTATGTAATACTAATAGGAAAAAATAATGGCATTACACAATAAGTATAAAAGAATCATGAAGGTAGCTCTGAAGTGTGATTTGGGGGACTTTTCTGACATTATGTTATTAAAGAAAACACATCTTGGGGCAGCTGACCCACTCACACTTTTGCCAATGGCTATGTTGATGCTGACGCTCTTCCACTCCACACATCGTTGTCCTCTGTTTTTCTGGTACTGACACTCACTAAAGGAGTGGGAAATTGTCCAGATTGGGCAGGTCAGGGTATTTTACCTCCTTAGCTAGAGTGATTGCTCCAAAGAGTGGACAGAAAATTTTTACCAGTCCAGTCAAAGTCCTCCCAGGAATTGAACGGAAAACAAAATTGGAGCTGGAAGACTTTGGCATCATGTATTAAAGAAGTGGAAATGAATCTGAAGCCATTGTAACCAAGTTTGCTGACATCATAGAGAAAGCCCATTGTCCTTGGGAGAGAATGAAGCCTGACAGAGACATACAGAGAGGAGTCCTACCGAGTCCCAGTTTTTTAGGCTGGAATATCCCCAGAGTTATATGAATCCCTAAAGATTTTCCTTTTAGTCTCTGACCTACCACGGTATTTCCCCAAATATCTTTTGTTGTTTTAACATATGTTAAGTCTGATTTCTGTCACTTGCAACTTACAAAGTCCTGACCCAGAAATGTCTCCTATTTCGATAGCATCTGATAAAACTTTGTGATCGTGGAAATATTCTGTAGCTATTCTGTCCAGCACGGTAGCCACTAAACCTGTGTGGCTATGGAGCACTTGAAATGTAACTAGACTGAAAACATAATTTTAACATTTTGTTTAATTTGAATTATTTTAAATGTGAATAGTCACATGTCGCTAATTAGACAGCACAGCTCTAGAACATCCCCCAAAATCTCATTACATGGAATTTTGTCATCAGTTTAGTAAATTACAAGGGCACGTCCAGATTTTTTTCTTTTCTTTCTGGAAAAATTTTGTAACCCTTAGCAGAGGCTGTGATAACTCTTGTGTGCACTCCACTTCTCACCAGGTGTTTTGTTTTACTCTTTATATCTTTCTCTGCTTTCTTTTTTTTCCCTCATCCTACCTTTTTTGCCCTTCTTAGTCTCTCCCATTTTCTTTCATCATGTGTTTTAACAACAGCTAATTCACACTGAGTTCTTAATACCTGCCAGATAATATAGTAAATGCTTTATCTTGCATTAATTCCCTTAAATTTCACAGCAAACATAATAGATGCAATTTTGCATATTGCAGATAGGGAAATTTAAATGCAATTTAAGTGCCTTAAATTTGGAACAATTTTAAATGCCTTACTCTGATCACAGAATTAGTAAATGGTGGAGTTAAACCTTGAGCCAAGGTCTAATGGAAATAAAGTCATTGATTTTAATAACTAGTCTAGTAGCCCCTTTCTATTTTATACAGTCTGACTATAGTCTGACTATGATAACAGCTGTTAATGCTATAGACTTTTTTCCTAGAAAAGTGCGTATACATACACAATTTCACATCCCACATCACAGAGTGTTTAGGGATTTCCTGAAGTTTAATGTGTTTCATGAGTCACAGGTCATTTAGTGAATACTCACTAGAAAACTCACAGAACCACATTAAGAAGTTTTATCCTGGCTAAGCTAGTATATTTTGTAGGCCCAGTTATGTCCCACAAATTTTGGTGTGGATTTTATTTCATGTTTTTAATTTAAATGCATAATCATATTTTAAGCAGTGACTAGTCAGTTTGGAAATTTCTAATAGTTTAAATCACACCTTCATGAACACAGTGGTTGGCACAAGCTAAATCCTAAAAAAAAAATGTAGTTTTAGTTTTTCCATAATGGCAAAATTTATGTATTTGTACTTCTTGGTACATTTATATTGTTTAGTGGTTGCATACTAAGCCCTATGTTTGCTTGCATACATTCTTACTTTTCTGGATTGTCATTCACTTTAAAATTACAAATGTTAAAATTGCATTCTAAGGGACTTTGTAAAGGATAGTGGGACTTCAAGGTATTACTGACTTAGGGTGGAGAGAGCTCCTGGGTCTGAAACCTTTGGAAAACACTACTTAGAATTCTGCTCTAGAAGATTTACAATTCAGTTAGCCTATTAAATACTCCGAATGTTTCCAAGGGATGGGACAGCACATTGTGGTTTTTAAGAGTTTGTGCTTTGGAGTTAGATAGACCTGGGCTTGACTGTTGGTTCTACCCTGTGATAGCTGTATAACACTGTGAGCCTTATATTTACCAGTTGCAGCCTTTTGTTCAAATGCCAGTGACCCAAAAAGATATATGGTAGCAGTCACTGCCACCTTGGCCTGCTCCTTCACTTGGGGCTGGTGGGGATGGGGAGGGAGAGAAAATTTCCTTTAGATAAAGCCATGTGCATGGAGAGTGCCATAATTACTATGTTTTATAGAAATGTCAAGTGATTAAACAATGTCTCTCTGGCCATTTGTTCATCATTTAGGCCCATCCTCTTTCTAAAATCATTTGCAGTGAGTGATTGTCATTAGGTGCCTAGAAACTGAACAAGTATATCTAATCCCTAGTGACAAATTTTTCTAAAATATCATCTACAACTTCAATATATCTATACTTTAAATAAGTCCATAGAATGTTAAACATCATTTAATCCAACTTCCTATACTATGTGAAATGTTATATTAAAATTCATTCTTCAGGAGTTGATGTTACACTTCATTGTGCCACTCAAGCTTGAAACCTAGGAGTCATCCTTGATTTTTTTTTTACTCAAGACAATTAAGAAATCTTTAAATTCTTCCTGTTTTGTCCTCTGAATATTTCTTGACTCTCTTTTTCTCTCTCCACTCTTACAACCTATTTGTCTTTTATTAAAACTGCCTCCTAATCTTCTTGCTCCCATTTTTTTTTCTTACTCAAAACCATCTTTCACTCAGCCACTAGAATGATTTATTGAAAGCTCAAATCTTACTATATCACACTTCTACCTAGTATACTCTCATGACTTGCTGCAGAAGAAATTTCAAGCCTATGTGCATGGTTTTCTGCTACTTGATACCTGAACATTTATGCAGCCTCATTTTCTGAAAATTTCTGCTTCACCTGTTACATTTAGCAACTACTTGTGGTTTCATGCATTACACCAAACTACTGCTTATCTAATTACCTTTGTTTGTTACATTTTCTTTTTTGAAATCTTTCATCTTCCATTACATGAACTGGCTTGAATAGCATGCTCAGTGTTTGGAATTCAGCTCAGGCATACCCTCATTTAAGAATCTTTTCTAGATTATGCATTCTCTCAGTTGAGTTGCATGTCTCTTTTTGGTGAATTTCTCTAAAGTTATATTTACATCATTGTGTGTGTCTTTCTCCCTCATTGAATTTAAATCGAGGATAGGTCCTAGATCTTAATAACTTTTGTATCATGAAGATCTAATACAGTTCCCAGAACTTAGTATGTTCTAGTAATTGTTTAATAAACTAATAAGTTCAAACACAAGGAATGAGAATATCTGGCATATGTATCAACAGTTCTAATGGTATTGAATTAACTGTTTCACAGTATGGCCCATTCCATGGTTGGACAACTAATTTCTAGAAAGCTTTTCATCACATTAAGTTGAAACGAGCATTCTTGTAACTCAACCATTATTCTTTATATCTTCCATTTGCCAGTATACAGAATAAATCTTTAGATTAGTCATTGATGTGTTTGAAGATGAATTTATGTCCTTATGAATCGTATTTTTTTCCCAGGCCAAGTGCTCTTTACTTCTCAAAAGTAAAATATGTTCATTGCTAGGTTATTTTAAGATCTGTATTAACAAAAGAAAACTTCAAGGCCCTTTTAGTTTGCAGGCAAGAATTTTACTACATGGTAAATTCTAGTAGTTTTTGAATGTTAGAATTAGTGAAATTAATCAGCATAAGGATAAAGGATTTAAGATTAAGGACAAAGACACATCACCTCATACAGGTATTACCAACAGAAACAGAGATAAAGCATCAGGCATGAAAGAGAAGTAGTCATTCCAGGAGTTGGTTTTCTTGAGCACAGCTAAGCCACAGGGCAGATGCCAAAAAGGGGACAGACTTGGATCTGTTTATCCAAAAATGAAGTTGTTTTCTTCCTTCAATTCAGTAGAAAGTAAGGCAAAGTTTTAGGAACTAGTAGCAGAGATTGGTGATTTGTGGTGTTATTAGCAGTTTAGATTTTGAGTCAGAAGGAATATTAAGGGTTGCAGTAAAACTGAAAAAGAAAGTAGACAAAAAATTTGTACTAATGTTCTTTCCTATAGATATATAGATATCAATAAATATTTATACATGCATATGTAATATATATATGAATCATATTTATAATTTTTTCCAACCATTCTTACTTCACAGTTTCATAATAGTCCAGAATATACATAGAGCAGGTAATGCAAAAGAGGCATGTCTGAAACCACCAGGTTTTCAGTGGCAGAACCACTAAAAGTTGCTTATTAAATTCTAGTTATAAAAAAATAACAGGGAATAATAATCAACAGAGGTTATGCATTTGGCTTGCAGAAAGGCAATGATCCACTTATAATTCCAAGTCAGTTTGCATCCCTATATAGTGTTTTGTTTCAAAATAAAGGTATCCATGAAATTTAATACAATACACTTATGAAGGTATAATGTACTTATATGCTTTATAAATATTGTTATACTATTATATATATGTTATGATGTTTCAAAATACTAAGAAAAAAATACACCTTCGAAAAAGTTGTTAGTTTAAATGAACTGGAAAAGGTTTTTGTTTGTTTATTTTGTGGTTCATTGGTGTTTTTCTGGTGTACACTTGTATGCCATATATATATTTGTGGTCATTTATATTTACATTTTTTAATTTAATGTTTAATTTGCATATAGGTTCCACCTGGTGGAGTTCCTGTAGGTACTAGGTGTTAATTTTGTGTTTGCTCTTTTGTTAATTGCTGTGGTTCATTTTCTTGTTCTTTTTCCTTTCTACAAAAAAAAAAAAAAAAAAGGCAATTACTTCATTATCACTTATAAAGAGCTAAAACTATTAAAATATATATGTAATTTAAATTTATTACATCATATTATTGGTTATAGTAGTATGAAATTGTGGAGAATCCAAACTGCATGTGAACTTAAACAAACATTATATAATTATTAATTTTTTTAGCCCATGGAGCATTAATAATTCATCATTGCATTCTTTTAGAAAAATTCTAATCTTAGGTTCGAACCCTTTTAAACAAGGCTTGTTCTTTTTCTACAAAAAAAAAAAAAAAATAGGCAATTACTTCATTATCACTTATAAAGAGCTAAAACTATTAAAATATATATGTAATTTAAATTTATTACATCATATTATTGGTTATAGTAGTATGAAATTGTGGAGAATCCAAACTGCATGTGAACTTAAACAAACATTATATAATTATTAATTTTTTTAGCCCATGGAGCATTAATAATTCATCATTGCATTCTTTTAGAAAAATTCTAATCTTAGGTTCGAACCCTTTTAAACAAGGTACTTCAGAGAACTACTGTCAACTAATTCAAATTGGCAGACGAGATTAAATTTTTTGTCATTTTCTTGTTATGCTTTGTAATTTATATGTATGTGCATAAGTATGCATATGTATGTGCACATATACATTTCTGTGTTGTATGTGCATATATATGAGGATGCATATAATCTTGTGTGTGCATGTATGTGTGATGTCATCTTTTGAGTCTCATTGGAAACCCAAAGTTGGTTTTAAATCCAATAGACTGTCATATTTGAACATATTTATTCTATATGATGAGATTTTAAAATTTACATTCATGTGTTAGTTTACCTTTGTGTTTGTATATGTGTTTACTTTTGCATTCACTTTGTTTGTGCCATGAATAAATATCAGAGTTTGTTTTATACTCCCAGAAAATAATATACAAATTAACAAAGTAATATATTGTGCTTTTGGTATATGCTGAATGTATACTTTAGAGTAAAGTAATATTTCTTTATGTTGGGGAAAAAGATTGTTATATTAATCAGGCTTCTGTGTATATTTTGATTTAGAAAACTAATATTTAATTTAAATAAATTTATAGACACAAGGACTACATAAAATATACTGTCCCTATCAGAATAATAAGCCAGAGCATTATCTTCCATTTACACTCATAGTACACCACACCTGAAACTAGTATTATCCTTACAAATGAATCTAAGGTATTAAACTTTGAGTGGTAACCGGCTGAACATTTCCAAATCTGCCTCCTTAAATTCTTATACTTAAATACCCAGACATTTACCAGTAGCATCTATGCATGCTATATACATATATAAATTTTAGAAGGTTATTATTTTAAATATTAATAAACTTCAAAAGTTATATTTTAATCAGAAATTAACTGTGCAAAGCAGATTGGAATAAGCTGTAAGATGCCATGTACAATACTAACATTATGCATTCTGTTATTTTTTTTTACATAAAACGGCCTGCAGTTCTGGGAAATGTTACTTTAGTCCCTAGCTATTTTTTATAAAAGGACTTGAAATGGAGACAATTAAATTATCAAAAGAACTTTAGTGTTTCTGGTTGTCAAATATGAGAGAGCCTGTTTATGAAGTCCTGGTGTGTATATCATCTTCGAATGGGAATTGCTTGGCAATGAAAATCTTGTCACTTTCATAAATTTGTGAAATAGTGTGGTTTGTGACACAATCATACTGCAGTCACATATACATACATTGGTTTACAACCCAACATTCATTACAGTATTGCACTATCTCAGTACCTGACATTAAAAAAATGCTTAAAATGTGGTGAGTATATGAATGAATATATCTAACAAATTTACTAACAGAAGCTACAGTTGAAAGGAAGAAGAGAAATTGAGAGAGGATTTAGTCATAAAGGAAGTAGAGAATGACTGAAGGATTTTAACAAAAGGAAAGAAGTAAATATTTGGCAAGCAAATCACATAGCAAAACTTGCTCAGCTTGGATTACTTGTAGTGTAAATATATGAGTCAAAGAAGCTGTGTTTGTTGGCACCATTGTTGGTACGTTCAGAGAACAGAAAAAAATATATGAATTTAAAACCCTAGTGATTTTACTTTGATAGGTAAAATCAAGGGTAAACACTAAAAAAGCAGACGTTCATTTTTATTTAGTTTTTTTTAATTAATTGAAACTGTATGCTAACATTTGTGATCATTTAAAAATAATAATTGAATTAGATTACAATTGGCTCTAAAGTATAACAAAATAAGAATCCCAAAAATGTGGTTTAAAAATGTTTTAATGTGTATTTTATAGATTACTTTTTAAAAGAATTTAACTTTTTATTAACTAACCTATTTGATTAACCAAAATACCCCACTTCCTAGCCATGCTGAGAAACTGGGGTCATGGCACTGAAATGAAAACAGCTGAATGCCCATTGGAAAATATCAGTGTGAAGCCTCTGGATTTTTTTTACAACTCTTAACAACTTTGATTATTTTATAAGTGGACCAACAGATATTATTATCTACAGTATTAATTTTTTTAGTGTTCCTAGATAAATGTAGCACATTGACCTTATATCAAAATCATGGACAAGGAAGCCGCCATGATATAGCTAAATAATATCTCCTAATAAGATACTGCAGATACAGAACTTGTGTCAGGTTCAAATGAAACCATTCATTCCAAGGTTATTTGAAGTATACACATATTGAAACTTTAGGTAGATGTAAAGTATCTTGTGGATCAAATCATGCCAACCTTTTAATATAGTAGCGTGCATTTCAGCTTTCTCACTTCTACATAGAAATTTTTTAAATATGAGTTCTAATTTTTTTTTCTTTTTAATCGACAATGTGTTTAACAATTCCTGGCTCTCTACTCTGCCCTCAGCCTTTGATATTAGACTTAGAAATCTGTGATATTAAATCACATTTCACACCATAATATTTTAAAAGTTGCCATAATCTGTAAAACACCTTACCTTGCTGTATCATCCCTGTATCTGTTTTTTCACAGCCTTCCTGGTAGTCCACTCTCTCTCAACATTCCCATTTTATTTGCTGCACCTTCCTTGCTATTCCACTATGCAGACGCCAGTCCAAGCCTACCCATTTTATGTCTTTGTTCTTTCTCTGAATTGTAGAGATTAATACCTTATCTTTCAGAGATGGCAATAAGATTGTGAAGGATTTCCAAGGCCTAGTTAATTACCTGTATTTTGAACTTTTGCAATCACTTCCTTTTTATGTATATATCATTTTTTTCTAAACCCTTGTTTCAGACACGTGTCAATTCATATATTTTGAATCTAATCATCTGAAATGTTTTAATTAAAATAAATATTATGTTTCCCCTTGGAGAATCTTTACAACATTAAAATAAGAAAGAGCAAGCACAATATTTATAGGTAATGAATTATATACATAACCAATTTTATTTCTATTTTACATTAAACATGAGAACAGGTTAATAATATGCATGTGTGCAGTTTATTACTACAAATGAAGTAATTGTAAAATTCTACAGCTAAAATTCTTGGCTCCAATTTCCTTTTCTTGTATTTATTTCTTATTTCTCGAGTCCAATGAAGTTCTGGAAAATATTGATATTAAATAATCAATAAGAATATATTCAAATGGACTGTTTTCTGTCTTCTTCTTCCTACTATTTTCCCTTTTATTCACATTAATTATACTAGTACTTATTTAAGTATTTTATTTTCCACAAAGTGAGTAATTGTGGATAGTTTTGTGCAATTATGAGTAAATTTCTAGTTAAATCTTTCTTTTTTTAGAAATTCTTAATACAGTTATATATTTTTGTAATAAATTTGAAAAATTAATTTCCAGGTAATGAACTAATAAATGCATTGTTTATTAACATTATAAATAATGGCACTTTTTTTTTTTAAAGACGAAAGACCCAGAGCTTCACCTTTTTCTGAATGATTACACTTCAGTCTTCACTGTCACGCAGACTGGAATCACTCGCTACCTCACCTTACTTCAACCAGTGGACAGGGAAGAACAGCAAACTTACATCTTTTCGGTAAAGAGATTTCATATATATGTATATAAATATATATACATATATATGTATGCAAGAGAAAGAGGTGTCTGTTTAAAACTGAAAAGGTCAATGGTTTGAAAGGAAAAATGCAATATTTTCAAGTAATAACAGAGAATATAAAAAATAAAAAATTCTTCACATGTATTTCTCTTTTTTCTGTTTGTAAGTTTGTGTAGTTTATTACCATTCTTTCCAACAGAAGAAAGACAAATTTTGAAATGAAAACAAGAAAATGGGAATCTCACTCTTCACCATACACTCATGATTGACTTAAATTGAGATATTATAGTAGAATCAACAAAATAAAAATTATTTTCTAACATTTATTTATTGTTATTGCATTTTTAACTTTGTCATAGGGTTAGGCCAGTGGTTCTCACTGGGGATGATTCCTGCACCCACCACCCTCCCCATCCTGCCCTTCCCCAGGACCCGTTTGCAGTTTCTGGAAAGAATTTTGAGTGTTACTCTTATGAAGAGGTGCTATTTGGCATCTGGTGGGTAGACACTGAAGATGCTGATAAACCTTTTATAATACACAGGACAGCCTCCCACAACAAGAATTTGTAGGTTAGGTTAGTGAAGAGAGAGAGAGAGAGAGAAGTTGACAGCTGAATAGAGGTAAAAAGGAAGTTCTATTCATTGTCCAAATTTCTGAGCAAGATTTTATTCAAATATAGGGGGAAAATGAGCTGATAGAAAAGGGTAGGTAATGGAATTTATTTAAGGAGGATTTTTTTCGGGAAAAGCTTACACAGCAAACTCAGAGCTTTCAGAAAACCTAAAGTCCCCAGTTAAAACTTAGATACAGAGTGGATTTCAAAAGTCATTCAGAATGAGGATGGTAGTGTTGTAGCACTGATTTTTTGGTGAGACCTTCTTTAAAAGTTAATGTAATTGAGATATCACTCTTAACAAAGGCCAATGGGTCCTTTAAAAATTGTGATTTTGTGAATTATTAGAAAATGATATTACATGTTTAGGGCACCTATTTTCTTGACTGATGTAAGCATGTTGGCTGTAAAAGCAACTGTTGCATTGTAAACAAAACATGTAAAAGTGGAGAGTATTTTACTATTAATTTTTTAAAGGTTAAATAGTAGTTAAAAGTTAGCAGTGTTATTGGCCATTTCAAGCCTCTAAGACATTTTACGTATCAGCTTCTTTAAAACGTGCTTGCATTCAGTGCATTAAAAACAGAGCAGACTCCTCCATAATTGCTTCTTAGCACATTAAAACACTTTGATTATATGTACTATTATAAGTATGTACTATTATAAGTTTTATTACTTCCTTTTATCAGCAAACATTTTAGCACCCTTTTAAAACTGTAAATTACATATGAGAAACTTCTTAAATTGTGGGAGTTAATTCTGTAGTGTTTATGTTTGCATGAATTCTCTATTAAATGTATTTTTCTATCCCCAAAGATAACGGCATTTGATGGTGTTCAAGAAAGTGAGCCAGTTACTGTCAATATTCGGGTGATGGATGCAAACGATAACACTCCAACCTTCCCTGAAATATCCTATGATGTCTATGTTTATACAGATATGAACCCTGGGGACAGTGTCATACAGGTGAGGATATTTGAAGCAATTATTTCCTTGGGCATTGGTGAAGACATTGCTGAAGAAATGAAAGTGAATTTCAGACTTATTGTATGGCATAATTTAGCTTAAAAAGCTTTAAATTTATGTTTACTTTTTGAATGAAAGTATATCTACATGGACTTTAAAGTAGAATTAACTCGATGTACACATAGC
The DNA here is from genome assembly GCF_000442215.2 of Lipotes vexillifer. NCBI lineage: Eukaryota > Metazoa > Chordata > Mammalia > Artiodactyla > Lipotidae > Lipotes > Lipotes vexillifer. Next base: position 45,107 of record NW_006798376.1, read on the forward strand.
TGTTTGACCTTTTATACTTGATTTTTAAAATGTAATATATTCAACATATTTAATTAATATAATGAATATATTTGATATACTGAAGTTTCAAGCATTAAACATGTAGCTTAAAACTTCAGATTATTTTGAACTCTTGTAGAAATGGGTTAAATTTCCTTTGCGGATAAATACAAAGGACTGTATTAATAAATTGCTGGGTAATACTATTAGATGTTGATTACCTGGACATGAAATAGAATCATTACAATGGGAAAAATTAAGATTAGATAGTAGATTGTATCTTTAAAAACACAGAAATCTGGCAAAATCTTTATTCTTGATTTATTTTACTTTTATCATTAGCTATATTTATTACATTTAAATAAATTGCAAGTTATCTCACAATCTTTTTTGTGTTCTGTATATAAACCATAAAGAAGTAATAATATTCTTCCTTGAGGATTTTTAGAAATCTGGTTGACTCTAGTACTTTCCAAACTGGCTGTACATCAAGATTATCTAGGGAGTTGTTGAGAAATACAGATGAGAAAGATTCACTTCAGCTTTCCTGGATCTGAAGCTCTATAAGTAATACTTAAGTAATCAATATAAAAAACAAACCCAAAAGGTTTAAGTTGCCCAGTCATGTAAAGACAACTGATCTATATTTTCCTCTACATCTGAGAGTCAGATTTAATAATTTGAAATTACTCTCAAGCCAGGAAGGTCATGATTCTTTACTAAAGTTTAATATATATTATATAACATAAAATGTATAATAATATAGAATATAATCTAATATATAATATTACAGTGTATAGTGAATACTAATTAATAAATTTGTATACCTATATATTTTAGTATTAGATAAATAGTTCAGAGCAGTAAAAAAGTATTCCAAATGCCTCAACAGTGTACTTCAGTCTTTATGTTATGGTTGCTCTTCTCTCCAGCTTCATCTTTGGCCCTCTATTTCTATATGTATGTTTCAGTCCTACTGAACTATCATTTCCAGTTACCTGAATGTGCCTTGCTCTTTCCCATTTTCTCTAATTATCTCCTTTACCTTGATCTCTTTCC
>NW_006798376.1:46198-127664 GCF_000442215.2 Lipotes vexillifer
CTTTCCCTTCTATTTATAGCTTGATTACTTTCTCCTATTCTTTAGACTTTTTACTTTGTGAGGAAGCATTCCTTGGTAGTTTTCAGTAGATAATTCCTAGTAATTCTTCTTCCTTAATAGTTCCTGTTCTTGCAACCCACCAATAACAGTAGTTTCTAGCCAAGATACTATGAAGTGGTGTGTCCTCATCAGTGTGAAATGTATGGGAAGAAATAGTTAACAATATGTCTCATGGCTTTTGTATACTATTTTCTGTTAACCAAGAACACTTCTTATCTGATCTTTTACAAGACTAATTCACTCTCATCATTTAGGACCCAGCTCAAAATATCACCTCCTCAGAGAAACTTTCCTAACAGCTTAGTGTCAATAGCCTCCCAGCATACACACATACATATACACACCCCGTCACACATTCTTATTCTGTAACTTTCTCTCATCACTTTCATAGCCAATATGACCAACTAAAATTATCTTCTTTTCTTCTTGTCCCCACCCCGAACTGAAAACTCCATCAGTGGCCATCTGTCTTGTTTGCTACTCTAATACCAGCACATGCCAGACATACTAGCCATGCAGTAAATATTTGTTCAAAGGATGATTTATTGCCTATTTTGTATGATATAATTGTTAATATAAATTAGAGATAATTCAATGCTACCCCTATTTTATTTATTGGATTAAGATGTGCTTTCTTCAGTGATATAGGAAGGGGTAACATTATAGACTGAGCACTGAAAATTCACCTAAAAGTGCATCCATGTGAATGTCCTCTTCCATGTATGTGGGTAGTGGGGAAAAGGTTTCAAACAGCCACAGTACATTTTATTCATATCTTGGTTATGGCATTTGTCATATTGATGAAATCCACCTTTTTTACCCATTTGTCTTGAGGGCACAACTATAATTTGTTTCTGTATCCATAGTCTGTGTATCCATAGTGCCTGGCATATAGTACATGCCTAAACTAGTAGATGCTTAATAAATGTTTATTTGAGGATGAAAGAAAGAAAGATCTGTAAACAAGTAGATCTGAATGAATGGAGAGGCATAAGTGTATTGGTCTTATTTCTAGTGACTTGATGGACCTAGAGATCTACATTTATCTTTACTGAAGCACTCTTTCATAGGGAGTAAAATTATGGTTTATACAGATAAAGGAATGAAAATTATTGTCATGTTCTTATTTAATTAGATCTGATTCTCATCTCTATAATAACATAACTGGAAATAAAAGTAAGTTTATACAGAAAACCCCCCAGCAGGGAACTGGAAAGTGTAACTAAGAAAACGATAGCAGTTATGTGGTGGAACCGTATCTCAAAGATGTTTGCCTTGGGTGATCAAAAGCTTATTTCTGGCATTTGCAGTCTACAAGAGTTAATTTCCCTTATGTATCCCTTTATAAAACACTTTTTGCCTTGCCTTTAAAGAGTCATATTTTATATATTTCCCTTTGAAAATCTATTTGAACATAGATTGTTGTTTTTGTCTATGTGCCTCTAATTTCTTAACTTATTTAAATGCCAAGAAATGAAGCTTTTTAATTAGTATTTTTAATGTTATTCTGGTATGTGGTAAAAGAGTGGTGTGGCTATAAAACATCCTCCAAGGGCCTAGAAATAAAAGGAAATAGATTTCCCAGTGAGAGAAAAAATGTAAAACAGAGCAAAATAATTCAGAACCGTGATCTGCAACTGCATTTTAAGGGACATAAAATGGGTTCTTAAGCTCCATTCATCACTAACCATTCAATAACCTGCCTTTCCTCACTAACTCCACAGAAGATCAACTGGTTTCCTCTTTGGTTAGTAATCTGTTGTCAAAAGGAGTGAAAGTGTTAGAAACAAAGGAGACAATGAGCACTCTCCAGCAAAGAGAGCCTTGGAAAACAGATTTTAAGTATTATAATCAGATCATTTTCAGTGTAGACATGAGACTATCTTGGCCTGATGTAAGTACATAATTATTTGAGTCTACTGTCTTCTTATTATGAGGTAGCTCTCCTTGTCCACAAGTGTGGATCGGTTGGTCATAAAAATGTGAGTACTACCCAGGTTCTTGTTAAAAGTTCTCAGTTATAAACTAACCTTCTGACTTTATATCTATTATGCTTGCTTATTGTAAAAAGGAACAAGGTGATTCTGACATGTATGGTTCGTGAAATACACTTATGGGAGCACTGCCATTAAAACAGCAGCTGCATCTTTCACAACTGAAAATTAAGTGTAATCAGGTTATGAGCACATCTTGTGTTAAGAGAGAAATTACTGGCATGAGTGAGTATGATTCTTTTCTTCAGTTCATGCAGTGTATTTTTTCCTGCACAAAAGACAATTTTGTAGGCCATCAATGAAATCTTCCAGGTTGACTCTAAATGATATCTCACTCTGTTGTCTTAAGGTCTCATTCACACATTGCTAGTTTTCTTGAAAGACCAGTTGCTCTATATTAGAGATATAGATTTTTATATATAGTATTAATATTTTAAAGATGTAGATTTTACTATTTGTAGTTAGCTATCCTGTCTGTACTCCAAAGATGCTATTCGTAGACTTTTACAATTCTCTTAAATCAATGGTTCTTAGTCCTGAGTATTAGAGTTCTACCTGAGAAACTTTAAAAAATATTGATGCCTGGACTACACCCTGAAATATTTTTATTTAAATGATATATTAACACATAGTAGAGTCACTTGGAGAGATTTTATTTAATAAAACAAAGCAGCTCTAATATGTAGCTAATTTTGAGAAAAACTGCCTTAAACCTTAACAATATTTTTGTACCCTCTGAAAAATGGAATCTTAATTTAGTAAGATGGTGTCCCTCATGGAGCGGCGTCCTTTGATTGTCACCCGCACCTCTTCCCATATTTCTTGTTTTTCAGTTCTTACTTTGGTTTTTCATGTTTCTTACTCCTCTTCACTGCTTTAAAGTCCACCCCTTCCCCTCACCTTCACCTGTGCTCACTAGTTATTCCATTCTTTCAATTTTATTTTACTACAATACTCTCTTCCTCTCTATTGATTCTTTCCCTTTGGCCTATAGCATTTTTAAATCCTCCTATGCCGTGGTCTAAACACTCTGCCCAGATAAGATTTCATGCTACTATCTAACTCTGATATTCCAACTCTGATGTATTTAAGCATTTGGATTGATAAATCTAGATAATTTATTATTTCATCCTGTATTTATGCATAATTAATACATAGTTATAAATCTGGCCTCCGCTCACATCATACTACTAAAATCATAATTCTAATGAGTCAAATACAGAAGTAAATATTTCTCCATACTTAATCTATGTAAAACTCTCAAATTTACCCTTTTTTGGAAAACCTCCCTGGTTCTCATCCTAGCTGTCTGGTGGCTGAGGGACTTCTTGCTGGCTTCTTGTTCAATTCTCAATCTTTCAATATTAACATTTTCTGAAAATCAATATATAAATTTCCTCTCTTTCATCTATTCCCAAGTTTTCAGTCATCACTTTTATGTGTACTCATGTCACCCAAAGTTAAATGTCCTGTGATGACCTGAGCATCAAGCTGTTGGACATGGCAAGGTATCTGTTGGACATGGAAAGGTGGATATTTGACAGGCAGCTAAAACTGGACATACTCTGAGATAAATTGACTAATATATTATCTTTCTTACAATACAGAAACACACACACACACACACACACTCTCACACACACACACACACACTCTCACACAGACTCAAACATACATAACCTGTCTTCTTTGGAGGCAATTATATTTTGAAGAGCCCAATTGATCTTGGATTACCCTGGCTTCAGGCCAGCAACTGTAGTCATGTTTCTTTTCTCCCTCCTTCACCTGCATACATGCCAGTGATTGTCCGATTGTCCGGTTTCTGAAAATGCTGTTTCAAAATGTACCTGTCTGTCATCATTTCCTTTTCCATGCCCATGCACTGCAATAAGTTAGGCTGCTATAGTTGACTCTGACAACCGTATTTTTGCAGGTTCCCCACCTCACTGCTACAAATGATTATTCTGAAACAGACACAAGTCAAAATAGGTCCTTATCCTACTGAAGGAAGAGTCTAATCTCCACACCATGTAGTCAAGGACAGCTATGTAATACTTCAGGTATTTTTGTTTCATCTCATGCTACATCTCTCCATGTAACCAACTTTGAGATTATATAGAAGGTTTGTTGCATTTAATTTCAGCATAGAATATCTTTCCTGTTCTATGCCTATTGATATCTCTCTCAGGTTTTAAAATTTAATCCAAATTATACCTTTTTTCATTCTTTTACACACAGTTCAAATGTTATTTTTTAAATAAAGTCTTTATTTTCATAGCAAGTCAGAATTCATTGTTCTTTCCATCATACTCCCACATATCTAGGTGGCAATTCTATCTCCCATACATTTTACTGTGCCTTGCATTAAAGTTAGCTTTTACATCTCTGTCTAACCTACTGAACCATAAATTCCTTTTAGTGATCTCTAACCACCAGTGGTCAGCACAATGACTTCCACATAGTAGGGATTCACCAAATATTCATTGAATTTATTGCCTCAATTAATTTGCTCTCAATTAGTTTAGAAAGAGTCTCATTCTAGAAATGCGTTCTATTTGGCTTAAGAATTCTCTCTGCCACACATGAAGTGTTACCTCCCATAGCCCTTTCTCAAAACAGTCTCTAACTTTTTAGCCTCAGCCAGGCTATCCCTTTACTGCTCTTAATATGGAAAAATACATTACATTGAAAACATTCCTGATTACTAATGCTGTGTCACAAGTCATTGAATATTAGAGCTAGAAATTACCATGAAAATATTCCTTGTTCACAGACTGATTTTATAAAGAATTTGAGCTAGTACATTGATAAAAAAATTGGTCCAAATTCACAAAGTTTGTAAGTGGCAAAGTTGATGTTAAATCCAATTTAAAGATAATAGTATCTGTTACCAACATTTTAAATCAAGTATACTCCAATAAAAATTTTTTAAAAATACAAAAATTATTTTTTAAATAAGGATAATAGTATCTGGAACCAGACTAACCAGTTGTGTCCCTTTCTGTCACTTTGTACCCTATGTAACCTTGCACAAATAGCTTATCCTTCTGTACTTCAGTATTCTACTCTTTAAAATGTTGCTACTAATAGTAGCAGCTGTATTAAATTGGTTATATAAACTACTTCCATATGTGCATTGTAAATGATTAATCTTGTATAAAGTCATCCAGTTATTATTAATATCAATTCATTCTCATGAATTATATAAAGCATTTATGATAATATCCTTTACTGCCTTATCTGTGTATATCTCTATGTGCCCTGTATATTATTTAGTACCCTGTGGAGGACATATAAACATTACATATAGAATTATATGTTAAAATTATTTTTATAATTTCCAATATTATAAACAAAATTAGGATAAGTCTGTGTAGTATTTTAATGACTTTGACAATTTATTGTATGTCAAATAATGATATTGTTCTCTGTGGTAAGTATATGTGTGTATGTATATGTGTGTTTGTGATATCATGATTAAAGTTTGAGGGTATATTTATTTAAGGTCTTAGTGGGGTTTAGTATTTTAAGCAAATACCAGATAAAGATTTGTTGAGCAAACCTTTCAAAATTGTAAATATACTCTTACATTTGTGGATAATTCTGTCTTATATTAAAACAATTTAACTTTACTAAAGATCATACAGTTTCTTACCTAAACCCGTTTGCATTAGAATCAAAACTTATAACCAAAATAATGATTCTTAAAATATATAGTTTACTCACTCGTGTTGCAGACTTTAATTATATTGAAGTTTTATTATATCAAATATATTTTGTTGAAATGGCTGATATTCATTAAATTCTGAATACAAGTCCCTTATCAGCTATATGATTTGCAGATATTTTCTATTTTTGTGTATCATGCTGTTAGTGTCACATCTAAGAAACTTTTGCCAACAAGAGTTCATGAAGATTTTCTCCTATATCACCTGCTATGAGTTTTATAGCTTTTACATTTTACATTTAGATGATCCATTTTTAATTAATATTGCATATGCTGTGAGGTAAAGGTCTCTGTTCATTAAAAAAAATCTTTTGCATATAAATATCTCAGCAGGTTTTATTCAAAAAATGATCTTTTCCCCATAAATTACCTTGGTATCTTTGTTGTAAGTCAGTTAGCTATAAATGTAAGAGGTTACTTCTGGACTTCTGTTAATCTGTATGTCTAACTAATATCGAAGCTACATCTTGATTGCTGTGGGTAGATAGTGTGTTTTCAAATTGATAGTGTAATTCCTTCTTCATTGTTTTTCTTTTCTAAAATGGTGGCTATTCTAGGTCCCTTGTATTTCCATATAATTTGGGGATTAACTTGACAATTTCCACCAAAAAGCCTGATAGAATTTTGATAGGGGTTACACTGAATCTATAAATAAAATAAATTTAAAGAATTTCCATCTTAAAATATTGAGTTTTTATATCCGTGAACATGGACTGTCTTTCCACATACTTTTAAATTTCTCTCAATAATGTTGTAGATTTTTTTTTTTGAATGTGCTAGTTTTAATTCATGTTGACTCCTGTGTAAGCATTTGACTGTCTCCAGTATTTCCCCCAGAATGTTTTCAAGAAATGGATGTCATTTGGCTGATGTCTGCTTAGTGACTCCAGGCTGCTTAATTTATTGGACAGAGGTAGTAATTTATTTTAAAGATAACATGATTAGTGGGGAAATTTATACAGCTAAATATTATATATTTTATTTTTCATACACGTTTGAAGTGCAAATCTGTGGATATTCCATTTGTAGGACCAAGTCAACATGCCCATCCTAACACTGTATGCTAGAAGAACTCTTCTGATGATGGAAGTTTGATTAAAATGCACTGGAAGATGAAAAAAAAATTAAAGCATTTTTATTTACGGGGCAGATTTTCCCACTAAATTAGGAATGGGCTTTATATACCTATAATCTCATAGACCACTGATCACAAGATCATTGAGTTGTTATTGAATTAAATCCCCACCATAGTTTAGTTTCAGGGTTTTTCACAATATGTTACCATTTTCAGGGTATTCTGAGTCAGTGTCTCAGCTCTTTTCGTAATCTTGGACCGCCAGTAATTCCTTTAAAATATTTTTGTTTACATATATAGGGACTCAATTAAATGGATTCTTGACCCACTCTTTTATTACTTAGTGTTGAAAGTCTGAAAATTTGTATAAAGCTATTTGAGTAACAAACATAGAATTCATTTTTTGGCTTATTTGTTAAACTTCCTACTTGCTAATGATTTATTTGGCACTAGTTGTATTCCCTGAATATATTATCTTATCTGTGGTTGGCTGACTCTGCAGTTTTGGGGTTGTTTCTATCACCTGTGCTTTGCAGTACTGTTTGGTATTTACAGCACCTCCCACACAGGTGCCTTTTTCAATTTAATTATCATCCAGCTTTCTCTTTTACAATATAATTTATGAAAATGTTAAATAAGACCAACCATAATACCTATATCCCTTAAGCACGTTTCTCAACACTTCTTCTTAACTTGATGCATTGCCATTTATCACTAAATTCCTTTAGCCGATTTCAGTCCCAGGAAGAATGTTAATATTGAATCCAGTTTGAGCTAAATTTTAATTAGGATTTCCTGAGACATTGTGTTAAGTGATTTACTGTAATCAAAATTGATTTCGCCTCTGCTACCCCTGTCCTCTAATTTTCTAATTTTATCCACACACAAAAGAGAATGAGTTTGTCTGGCTTGAATAGTTCTCCATAAATATATATCATTCATTCTGACTGTTTCTGCAAATTGTTTCCTTCTCCTTTGCCTTTAGGAATATGTCTGTCATCCTCACGTAAGTCCCAAAGTCGTTTCATGAAATGCCTTTCCTTCTGGCAGCCACATCTGTTCACCCCCAAATACCCAGTCTCAGACTTAGCTGAATTTATGCCTCTCTTTCAAATTTCCTTTTTTTCTCTCAATTATTTTTGTTGCTGCTATTTCTATGCACATTATCATTCTAAATGCAGTGTATAATAAAAATAGAAATAGGCTATGCACACACAGTATATCCCCTTAAGCACGATGAGGTGCGTAAAGTACTTTGTTTACATTTCATTAGGATAGTTAACATGATCCTTTGAATGGGCCATTAATTAACACAGCATTTCTGAAATTGAATTTAAGTTTCAAGGTAAATGTGTACACTTGCATTTTATCTGAGAAAGTGCACCAAAATGTCCAATAGCTGCCCAAAGATGTCTGTGGATGACAAAGAACTGCTACTTTATAGAAGTGAAACTCATGGATAAGAAATACATAATGTCAATAAATAAGAAATTTTTTTCCTGCAGCTTTATTTATTACAACCGTGTGTGTTTTATTAACAGGAAATTTTTGCTTTCCTCTTATGTGTAAACTGAGGCCAGCTTTCTTTTCTTTATCTGTCAAAGGATGAAAACAGAAAATTCTGTGACTCTTTGTAAAATGCGTATTATAAGATTTCCCAGTAGAATCTTTGTTTTCTTTTTGCCCCCTTAAGTAAATTTATATTTATTAGGAAGTCCATGAGGCTTATTTACATATTAAATCATAATGACCTTAATTTGGCTTTATGAAGTTAATAATGGTTATTCTCTTTTCATATCTAATGACCCAAAATAGTCTTTAACTATTGCATATAATTTGCTCCAAAATGATTATGAATATGCGCAACTTAGCCTTACAGATGCTCATGTGGTATTATATCAGGGACTCTAAATTGAATCCCTTTTCTCAAAAAAAAAATTTCTTGGGCTTGATATTCTTATTTTCTAATTAGATATTCTACAATTGGAGATACATTTGTTTGCTTTAGAAAAGGTAATACTCTAAGCCTTATCAATCCTTTATAAGTCATTGTGAACAAGATTATAAGAATTTTTGCTAAACCCATGTGTAAGTAAAAAGAATTACAGGACAAGAGAATCCCTGGGAGATGGGAAGGAAAACATTACGACTGGAAAAAATTAGAGCAAAGGAAGGATGGGAATAATAAAAGCAATTCAGTTTTTCCAGACCTCCGTCCTTATTAATATGTGTTTATGTGTCAAGAACAGGTGATAAGACAGAGAAAAAAAAATTCCTATAGGGACAGGCTTTCCTTTTTTTTTTTTTTTTTTTTTTTTTGCTTTAGGAAATTAAAATAGTCTTCAAGATTCAAAATCTTTTATCACTCTCACAAGAACAAACAATTCTTTCCTGATGTGATTGCTTCAGCATTAGAACACAGTAGCCTCAATTCAAGAAAACAAGAGTGTACATGCTGAGGGAACTTTTTTTACTTACTTTGTGTGTGAATGCTTGAAAGCAAGCTTCTTTTGTTGGGTGAAAAAAAATGACACAATGGTGAAAAGTTGAGTCCCAAGAGGATTTATGTTGTTATTTTCAATTCCAGCTCACTGCAGTCGACGCAGACGAAGGGTCAAACGGGGAGATCACATATGAAATACTGGTTGGGGCTCAGGGAGACTTCATCATCAATAAAACAACAGGGCTTATCACCATCGCTCCAGGGGTGGAATTGATAGTTGGGCGGACTTATGCACTTACCATCCAAGCAGCGGATAATGCTCCTCCAGCAGAGAGAAGGTAATTTATATCAGAAGCAATGCAGTCTTTTCATCACTCCAGTTTAAACCCCCAAATTAAGTTTAAGACGTGTCACAAGCATTCTTTTATCTTATAAACACCTAAATTAGATCAGAAAATCAGAGAGACTGGATTCTCAGGAACTGCATATTCTTCTTTGGTCAAATTGTGGGAAAAGTACAATAAAGTCAAGATTAAACCACAAAATAATTAACTGTGATTTCACAGATGTGAAGGATGCAAGTCTCTGTTGGGAGGGGGAGTGGGAACTGGGAAATATTAGAGGCATGTGTCCGCTGTATTAGTGAAAAGCAAGGCTGCTCATAGAGGTCACGGATAACGTGTAACACGTGATGTCTCAGGGTTTTGAGGCCATCTCTCAGTGTCAGAGTAATTATTTAAAAAATTTTTATACACATATACAATTTATCTAGAAAATCTATATATTTGTGTATGTATAATCTCATAGATATATATGAGAGAGAGACAGTAAGAGAGAAAAAAGTAAAAAGATTTCCAACTGTTACAACTACATCTATCTGCCCCCGCCAAGAGATATCCTTGAGATACCCCTTTTATTGATTTCTTGTTTGTTTCCAGATTTTCAGTATGCATTTTAAGAAAATATGAAGTTAATATTAATACATTGCTAAACCTTGCTGGTTTATTTTTCACCCTCACAGTGTATCTTAGGGTTCTTTCCAGATGAATACTGGATAATTCCCTTAAAACTTTTTATCACAGCTATATAATATTCCTTCATATATATGTAATACAGTTTAAGCAACCCACTGTTGATAGACTTTACATGTCAGTCTCTTTAACAGACAATGAAGAAATAAGTAACATCGAACACACATCATTTTGAATGTGTGGCAGTATATATCAATACAGTAAGTTCCCAGAAGTTAGACCAAAGGGTTCATACAATTGTAAGTTTTAGAGAGAACTACCAAATTGTATTCTATGGGGCTTATAACAATTTTCAGTTCTAACTGCCTGGTCTGAGTATGGCTAATTCTAAACAGTCTCCCTAGTGTGTGTCATATCAAACTTCTGGATTTTTGCCAGCCTGATAGGTTAAAAAAAATAGTATTTATTTTTTTATCCATTTGCTTATGAGTGAGTTTGAGTATATTTCCTATGTTTTCTACTTTTATTACCTTTTCTGTGAATTCTGTGTTCACAATATTTGCCCATCTTTCTATTGATTTGTTAAACCCAGGTTACAATTATTCTGTGTTTTGTACTAGTGACTTTGTGTATTCATATTGTATGTTTAAATCTTTGTTGCATTTGGGATTTATCCTACTGTACAATAAGAGGTATTGATCCAGCAGTATTTTTTTTTTTCGGGCACCTATGCCATTTTTCACATAATATATCGGTTGGTTCATCTTTTTACTCATTAATTTGAGATGTTACATTTATTATATCTTTGCTTATGTATTTGAATGTGATTCTAGACTTTCTCCACTATTCCATTAGTTCACCTATTTTTTTTATGAGCTATTATCACATAATCTTAATTGTTAAGATTTTAAACTATGCTTTATAACAGTGGTGTGAACTTAACTCATTGATTTTCTTCCTTAACAATTTCCTGGTTACTCTTTGTTAATTTTTTTCTTTGACTTTATATAAGCTACTTAAGTATGTTTCTTTTACCATATTTTTATTAGCAACACATTAAATTTATAAATTAATTACTTAGGATTAAATTATACATTGTTGGTTTTGAATCTTTCTGTCTAAGAACTTTCTGTCTCTTCATTTGTCCATGTTTTCTTTTGTGTCCTTTAGTAGATTTTATTTTAAAAATATTTTCTTTATATATGTCCTATACATTTTTTTGTTGGGTTGTTTCTCATCTTTTGGTGTTATTGTAAATAGACTTCTTCCTCATTCTTGTAATTGGTTGACACATATGTAAAAGCTGTTAATCTATATTAATTTTAACCCACTTTCTTATTTAATTCTCTTATGTTTTTGTAGTTTTCCAGTTCGTGTTCCTACGTTATCCAAGAATATATTTTATAAGTAGTGATAGTTTGATGTCTTACTATTTTTTTCTTCCCTTTAATTTCATTTGCTAGTACTTCCAATAAAAATGCTTGTCTTGACTTTGATTTGAGTGGGAATACCTCCCACATTTCCCTATTATATTGGTTTATGGTTAAAAAACATATTATGTTAAGAAAGCATTCTTCTATTCTTATTTTATTGACTTTTTAAAAATAAGAATGGTCATTTATTCAAGTCAAATAAATATCCTCAGCTATGAAGACAATAATGAATTTTCTTTTTGAGCCAGTGCTAGGATGATTGATCTTAATACAGTTCCTATAATAAATCTATTTTTCATTCCTGATATAAATCCAAGTAGGCCTTGGTATTTTAATCTTGAAATAAACTGCTGGATTATATTTGTTGGTATTTTATTTAGTGAAATTAGTCCATGCTTTTCTTTTTGAGAAACTTTTGTGAAGGCTTTATATAGTTGTTATGTTACTTCATAAGTGAAATAAACAAAACCCACAAGAAACACAAAAATGAATTCATAAGTTTGATGCCTATGAATTAGTTGTAGACATCTCTAAAGCCAATAAATCCAAATTTGGTTCTTTGAAATATAAATAAATAAAAACATAAATAAATTTATAAACTATCAGCAAAACTAATCAAAAAAAGTGGGAGAAAGTGCAACTTTACCTAATAAATTCTGAGAGGGAAAAAACATAGAAACAGAAGAAATGGAAAGAATCATTAAAAGACCACTTTGCTTTAATAGATGTAAAAGCTTGAAAAGATGGATGAAATGGATAATTTTTCAAGAAAATATGATTTACCAAAATCAATCCCAAAGATTAAGAATTCTTAAGAGATCAATAGTATTTTCCTCTATAGAGGAAAATACTCATCTCCCACTGTTATCTACAGACCTGCAGGTCACTGTGGAGGAGTTTAGTTCTAGTCTGCTTGGCATTCATTTCAACAGTATGTTTGTCAAAATGCTTGGTGACTTCAGTGTCCAATATGTGGTAGGTATAAAGCATCTCCAAACTTGCAGTCACTTTGGCCGAAGATCCCTGGAGCCATCCTCAATGCTTATCCTTCATTCAAACTCCAAATATAATCTTGAGCAACAACTCTAAGCTCTACCCTAAAAACATACTCAGAAACCAACAAATCCCCCTACTTTCATTATTAACATAGCAGTCCAAGCCACTGTTCTCTCTAGTGTTGAAAACCTCTTCTAATTAGAAGTCTAGTTAGACTTCTGCCTGTGTCCCCTTCAGTTTCCTCTCAACACCATGTACCTAAGTACATCTTGTCCCTGTAACTTCCCCTGAGAAATTTCTCTGACGTCTTATTTAGCTTTAAGTCTGAAATTTTTGCTCCTATGGATTCCTGTATGTACTTCCAAAACAGTAAAGTAGAACCTGTAAACACTGAAATGTAAATACAGCTTTTTTAGTGTGATGTTGGTGGGAGACAAAGGAAGAAAAGATAAGGTTTTTGTCTTAAGTCTACTAGTGAAAGCAATATAAATACCTAGAACCTTCATCTTAGAGACAACGTAGAAATATAGTTACAAATAGACACCCTGTAGAGTATGTTGACACATTGAAAAGAAAATTACCATACAGATTGTGCAATCCTCTAAGTGTCAAGGACATCACCTCAGTACCACTGAGTACTATTGTCCAAAAAATATGGACAATGATATTGTCCAAAAAATATATCCCAAAAATATGACTTTTTATCTTTTTAAAAATTATACCGTTTCTGAAGTTAAAGCTTCTTAGGTCTATCTTCATAACCTCTTTTTATTCATATTTTATTTTGTTCCTAAAAACAAAGTGTTATGGATGAAGTTTTATTCATAATATAAATAATTAAAATTGATTGTAATATTATAGCCTGATCCAAAGACTTGAAATTTGTGATTTCCATTGCAAACCAAGGATGTTTTATACTCCGCACAGAAACACACATCAGATAACTAAGATGTCTTCAATTTCCCTCCCACTTTTGTTCTTGTAGGATGTGGGGAGAAAGGACAGGCAGATTTTGAATACAGAAGCCTTGCCTTTTAGTTTATCTGCTGTTGCTAATTAACTTCATAACCCTGAATCTGTCACTTAATCTTTCTGATTTTCTAATCCTCTTTTGTAAAATGGGAGTTAAACTAGATGGTTTCTAGGGTCTTTTAAAATCATACGATTATCTGAGAAGTTGCATCACCTCTCTTGTTCTACTTTGACCTCATTACCAAATGCGAAATAAAAACTTTACGATTTTTATGTTTAGAAATAGAGAGTTATCTACGTTATACTGGCTATATTACAAAAATAAAATTGGTATTATATAGATTCTCAGTTTTACGCATTTAAGACTAGCTATAAAATGTAATACAAAGTGTTCACATAGAATTTATTATAATTTATTATTTACCTCATGACTGTCCTGTTTTATTATGTGCTTGATCAATGCTGTTGAATTACTACTATTTATTACAGCATTAATGATATTTTATTGTTAATACTCTTGGCATTAGGAAAGCTAACTCTGACACTATGCTGACATCAGGGATAAAAAGGAGATAGCATTTTAGAAGGCAATAGCTATCAAGAAGGTTAGTGCTTATTTAAACACATTGTAGGGAAGTGTCAGGATGTTAAAGATGAAAAATGCAAGACCTTGAGTTATGATCTTTTCCAAATAACTCTAAGATCCAGGAGTGTGTTTGTGGGGGTGGGGGACATGATTAGCAATTCTAGCATTTGAATTACTGTGGAAAGGAGCAAAGGAAGCAAAGGAGTAAGGGCAGATGAAGGAGACGGTCATGTTGGACCATAGTTGTTCACTGTCCTCTGCCTTGGGGATAGTCTTTTTGTTTTGCATTTAAAATTTTTCTTCTCTGTGGCAAAGACACAAGCTTCATCTGAGTTAGAGGTCCTTATTGTAGTGCTGTGTATATAAACAGTTTAGCCCTCTAAAATGGGAAAATATTCAAAGGGGGAAAAATAAGGAAATATACAAAGTACAATAAGTTTAGTACAAATTATAGTTTTAAGAGCAGAAAGAGACCCATATTCTGGTAAAGATTTTATAAAGTACTCCACATCAGTAAGCTGAAGTTCTAAATATCAAAAGCAGGAAGGCTCTAACTTTTTGAAAAGAAGCTTTGAATTTGGGGTACAGGTGTGTTCTAGGTCAAAAAGAAAATGTTAATCAGTGAGGGAATCTCTTGCCTCCAAGCTTATTAAGGAGAGTTTTAGGTCAGTTTGTAGAGGAATCCCCGGGGCTCCTAACTTAAAAAGCAGGTGAGTCTACATGCTATACTTCCCATGAACTTCTGGGACAATGGTCTTCTGAATCAAGCGTGTGTGAGAAAAACCTTGTATATCCATGGAAAATGTAGATTTGTGTTCCCACATCAAAAGATTCTGATCCAATATGTCCGAACCGTAACACTACCACACTCCACTCTGGGGAGGCAAGAGGGGATACTGTGCCTGTAGGTTTTTAGCCAAGAAAATTGAAAAGATGCGATTAAAATGTCTAAAATATTTTAAGGGATGTTAATAAGGTAAATATAAGCTTATTTAGTTCATTCCACAGAAGAGAATAAGAAGCCTTGTTTTGAACAGTTAACAATAATAACTGATAAATTTGTTTTTCTATGTGTGTATATACTTATATATACATACACACATGTGCACATACACACCATACATATAATCTTATTTAATCCTTATGCTAATCTTAATGTTATTATTATTCTTAATTATCAGATGGAAATAGTGAAACTGAAAGAAGGCAGTTGCCTATGATCACATGTGGTAGCATAAAAATTCTAACCCAGGAATGTGTGGTTACGAATCCAGTGCTCAACGTCACTCAGCTAGGGTTATTACCAATGTGGTATAGGATAAACGTTATAAGACTTATGCATAGAGAATGTGCTGGCAGCAAAAAGGAAGAGATTTATAAAATATTTAAATCACTTGATAAATAACAGACACTAAAAAAAGGATTATGAAGGGTAATATAAGCAATAGTGTATATCTTGGGATGGCTGTTGGAACCAGATCACCACCTTGGAGGATAATAGGCCCACCTCATATTGACAATTAATGTATTCCTACAATATGAGAGTGGGACTCTTTGTACACTAAATTTATAACTTGCTGATATTTTTCCTTTTCATCTAGCCATTATAGTACCTATAAGTTAAACTTAATACCTCTAAGTTTATAAGCAGCATTTCATCATCCATTTTAATCTACTTTAAACATTTTATCCTTAAAGCACAAGTTGTAAAACAAAATTGAAAAGAAAAGCAATTATATTTTGGTTAATTTTATTGGCAAATTTTAATAATGAGATAAAATCAGAGCAAGAAAGAATGCAGATACTTTAACTGATTATGAAGTCTAAGAGATTTTAATTTAAAATGAGATTACTTTGGAACAATATTGTGATAAATTTAAGTATGAAATTTTTTAAAGTCACTGCAGCTTCGTAGAGGTGCTTAATATTCTATAGGTATCTATTCTACTGAGAATATGTTCAGAAACAGTTTGGACTTAGGCATAATATAAGGTGATATAAGGTGATAAGCTAAAAAATCGTTTTCAGTGCCTATCATCTGTATTTCTCTTAAGGGCTTTTCAAAGTAAACTATTATAGAATAATCTCAGAAAAATGTTTTTGGTGACCATGTCTTT
The DNA here is from genome assembly GCF_000442215.2 of Lipotes vexillifer. Lineage (NCBI taxonomy): Eukaryota > Metazoa > Chordata > Mammalia > Artiodactyla > Lipotidae > Lipotes > Lipotes vexillifer. The sequence continues at coordinate 62,573 of NW_006798376.1, forward strand.
TAATTGATGCACTTAATGCAAAGAGCTTTGGGCTACTTTAAGAAGATTCTAGCCCCCAAATAGAAATGGTAAGAAATGTGTTTTGAATAAAAAGACATTTTGTTAAAATAAGTTTAAAGCATACAAGTTAAAATAAGTTTTAACATATTTTGTTAAAATAAGTTTAAAGCATACAACTCAGGCAGTGGTGGTATGTTCTTCAAGATAGAAGACTAACTTTGTAAATTCGCGGGTCTCATTGATATATTTTTGCCAGTGTTTCTTCTGTACCAACCTTGAACATCTTCAGCTTTTGCTGTGTAAAGAAATTTCAGAGTTTAGACATATCAAAAAAGTTGATTATGTCAATGCTAATGTTTTTGTCCTTATAATAGTAGAATATATTTTTATCCCTCAAAAACAATGCCTATCAATCTAAGGCTTCAATTTTTATATTAAACTCTTAAAGAAGACTTAAAAACAGCTTTGGTTTTGTTTGCAACTATTTTACACAGTGATTACTTTATGATCCTGACTCTTGATATGCATTTCATTAAGCCATTGATGTCAGCAACAAAACTAATAAAACACAGCCCATATTTTGTTTTTTGTGTTATTTTAATCACTCTCTCTCTGGTTTAATAGGAAGAGAGCCCCAAGACCAACTCTTATTACCAGATATTTATAGAATATTTTTTTGCTATTAGAGAAGCATTACAAAATAAAGTCAGAAGTCAAGTTAATTTATTAGCTTTATTTGTACAGCTATTCCTTTTTAATTCACACTATTAATCTAAGTAGGAAAAACATGTACCTGAGGCATTTTTTTTCCTTTTACTAAGATAATTTCATAAAAACATCATCTTTTGGTGGTAGCTTTATTTTTCCATCCTTTCATTTTGAATTATTTAATTATTTCCTATAAAAATTCAGAATTTCCTCTCCTGTAGACCCAATAACAGAATATCAAATTCAATCTGTCATTAAATGTGATGTAGATTTTTTTTTTTTTTTTTTCCTTGCGTTATGCGGGCCTCTCACTGTCGTGGCCTCTCCCATTTGCGGAGCACAGGCTCCGGACGCGCAGGCTCAGTGGCCATGGCTCACGGGCCCAGCCGCTCCGCGGCATGTGGGATCTTCCCGAAACGGGGCACGAACCCGCGTCTCCTGCATCGGCAGGCGGACTCTCAAGCACTGCGCCACCAGGGAAGCCCCGTGATGTAGATTTTTAACCCTCTTGTTTGCTTCTCTTTCTGTGCAGGCACTCCATCTGCACTGTGTACATTGAAGTGCTTCCTCCAAATAATCAAAGCCCTCCTCGCTTCCCGCAGCTGATGTATAGCCTTGAAATCAGTGAGGCCATGAGGGTCGGCGCTGTTTTATTAAATCTACAGGTATGCTCCTTATATACGTGTAAAATATTAGCGACAACCTTGAAGGCTAATGGGTTTATATCTGTGCATGGTGGGGGAGAAAACCTCACATGTCTGCTTACACTCTAGTGAATGAAAATTCCATCTGGAAAGGAAAGCAGGGATAATATGGTTGGAGGGTTTTCACAGCTAATCTATTGATTGCCACTGTTGAAGAACTAATGTTCGCTGGCAGGGATTAGCTGCAATCATTACAAGAGATAATGAAGGGATTGGAAACATGCACTTGAATATTTTGTACTTTGCATCCAAAGGGTCTGCAGCTGACTATTACTTTCTGTCTTGGATTCCTTTGCCCCAGCAGGATTTATTTTTGCTGCAGTGTTCTGTATAGAAAATGACTTTAGATTCACCGGCTGATGGTAGGCATTCTATCGCTGAGGCAGACAATTTTATTCTATGTCCATGGGCAAATCTTGTAATTGCTGTGCCTCAGTTTATTTGTTTCGATGAATGGGGTAGCTTTAGGTGATATTTCCATTTGCAGCTCCAGATTCATGGGCATATGAGTTACTTGCAGAATCATACCTTGATTTTCTCAATTTATACATTTCTAACTAAGGCACATTTGGCTAGAAAATGCTGTATTTTCAACTGAATCTACAGCTTCAAGTTGGGCTACATGTGGTGTTGATAATAACTGTCACTTACCATAAAAATCATAAGGGCCATTACATGACATATTATTTTACCTATGGATGTTCAGAGGACGGAGGATTTATCATCTCCTGGTGTTATATGGAAATGGCAGGAGGTGTTGACATGAGAATTCAGGAAGCTGGCCTTGAAGGTTAAGAGAGATTTTAAATGTGATGATTTAAGAAAATCCCAGCATCGATCTTTACCATCAAATGAGGTGACACGAGGCATCTTTTGCTCAATGCCATCTGAATACAGATACCCTCTCACTCAAACCCTGATGATATAAAAATGAAGATTCCATAGAATGTTTGTACTAGAAAGAATGTAAAAAATAATGAAACATACCAACCTCATTATCTAGATGTGGAAAGTGAACCTTACAGAAATTAAATGAGGCCTAACTCAGCTGATTGAATTATCATTATTTCCAAAACAAGGTTCATTCCATTATATCCCACTCATTATCTGAGGCTGCCAAAAATTTGGTTGACATTACCAGATACTTTCTTTGCCTCTGCTCTCGTATTTATTTTGTTGCTTTTTTCCAGGCAACTAGAGACAATTTGCTTTTGTTGTTCATTTACTATTAAAAGATGGGAAACAAAATTATATGAAAGTAGACATATTAGTAATAAGGAAATTTGGGGGATTTTAATGGTCAAAATAAAAGAAAACAAACCTATAGTTTCTTTAGGAGGAAGAAAACATTTAGTTAAGTCATGAAAATGATAAAAAATATGGAAAACCAAATATGAAGACAAGTACCTTTACAGAATAATGAAAATCCTCCTTTACATATATGGGGATTTATTTTGTTTAAACAAGAAGAAAAGAAAAATAAATCTTAGATTTGTAAGTTCAGGCCAAGAAATTTTACATGTTTTACGTTTAAATATTTCTTAAAAATGTGCCTTTGTATAATTTAACTTTCTATGAGTAAGATATATTTTTACCTGTAAGCTGGCTCAGGTTTTGTTTCAATAAATACCAGAAATATCTAGGTACCATATTATAGGAGAATAATTCTACCTGTGAGTTAAAGATGAAAAGGAGTTGGCCTTTTTCATATCTCAAATATCTCTAGTACAAAATCTGAGAAAATACTTGAAATGACATTTCTATTCACCCTTTGTGCTTCTGGTAGAAGCAAAATAAAGGGTGCCAATTACAGTGGCAGTCTCTATTAGAACTAGGGTGACACCATCAAGGCATTTTTTCACAGGCTACCAACCTTACACTTTTGCTCCTGATCAACTGAGACTGAATTTAAACTAGTGACCTAAAAGTTGAAAAACTTCCATCAAATTACTCTTCCAAAGACTTGTAATAACAGAATGCGTTAGAGGTACGTCTGGCTACATCCTCTCTTTTTCACACACGGCACTACCCACTGCTGACTCATAGCTCAATTTAGAAAGACAAGATTTGTGGGGAAATATATTTTCGAAGATAACAGCAAACTGACTTCAAAATAATCTGTTTTGACTGAGATCAAAGTGGTTTCTTTTCAGAGAATAATCCTTGTTCACCCCCCACTTCCTTTCCCCTTGTAGGTATTTTCCTTTCATTCTATCTAAAAGTTGTTTGGGAGACTGTGATTTTCCTCAGCCTGTTAAGGCTGTTTTGCCTGGCTGCTGTATTGATGGCATTTAGTGGAGGAAAATGTTACCCAGAACTCTTAATTTTCGAACTTATGCTGATCAGGGTTAGTATTAGGTGGGGTTTTTTCTTCCAGATTTGGTTAGGTCTTGCTCTTAAGCATGCTCCTCCTTTGTAATTCTGACCTGCCAGTGAAGCCTGTAAGACTGGTGTGCTGGAGCCAGAGCGGGCTCTGAGATCGTGACAGCAAGTTGTGTGCATTTCTCCCCAGCTTCGTGTTGAGTTCTGTCACATTGATAGCTTGCAATTGGCCGTGGTGGGTGTATTTATGCCACAGAAATTAGCAAATGCAACAAATCAGTACCCTGCAGTCCAGAGCCAGTTTTTAAACTTTTACCATAATACACCTCCATATGGAGCCAATTTCCTCCAAGATTTAAATCACTAAAATGTGTTGACTCCAACAGCTTCTTGCATCTTTGTCCCTTGAAATTTTGATCTACTTTCATCACTCTAAAGATGAGCCAATGCTACCAAATAGGACTATGTATTATACCCAAATACAGTAAGTCTCAGCTTTTTATTTATCTTTACAAGAGCATTGTTTCCATCCAAGTTACCCTTATAATTTATAGCTCACATTCTCTTTGAGTGTTTGACTCAGCCCTATTACCATTAGAATAATCCTTTCTTACATACAGAATCTTCTTATACCATCACCATCATTTTCATACTCATATGATAATAATAGTTATATAATAACACTTAAGTGTAACTTAATGGGGCAGGCACTATTTAAGTTGTTTCCTTATCGTCTCGGTAAGGACAGCTAGGTTTATATTATGCACACACACTCACACTCAAAATTTCAACAATTTATAACTGAAAAGTTTATTTCCTACTCACACTGTTATGTCCATCATGAATCAGTTCCAGCTCTGTTCATCACTTTCACTCAACTTCAGCCTTTATCTGTGGCACTGTTGTTCTTTTGACAGAGTGAAAAAAGAGGCACAGTAAACCATATGCCCTCTCATAATGTTTCTCCCAGAAGTGACACAGGACCCTTCTGCCCACATTTCATCCACCAAACCAAGTCACAAGGCTGCTGGTGGGTTAATCGTGTGTGATCCTTCCACTAGAGGCAGACACTAATTACATGGTTAAGTCTGATGTCAAGAGCCATGACTGCCTTTCGTACAGCTTTTGCTTTCCAAGTTACTGCAAACAACAGTTTTGCTAAATGATTCATTACTGCTTAACATGATTTCCCATCCTGACAGCATCCAATAACAGTTTCCTCACTACCTTCCTCTCTCTTGATGTCACTGCTATTTATTTTTTGGGTGTTTGTTATGGCACACTCCACTTTTAAGTACTAAATTGTGAATCAGTTAAAATAGCTAGGTTTTTGTTGCCAAATTTCACATTCTATGCCCATCACTAGTTGGCAGTGACTGTTACATGCTACAACTCAGACTGATGAAACAGCCTCTGTCTAGAATTTTACTGATCTCTTGACTGAGGGCAGTGCTTGCTGTAGAAAACAGAACACAGCACAACAGAATAAAAAACAAAACCTAGTTATTTGCTGTTACCCAGGAGTGATGCATGTAATATCTATCCATGTATTTTCTCCCCATAGCCAAAGAAATTCACATGGATACTTCTGAGTTAATAGGTCAAGAATGTATAATCTTCACATAGGCGAATAATTCCACAAGTTCATGGTAAAATTCAGTGAGGCAGGGATGTCTTATTTTCCCTATGAAGGGACTGCCAATATTTTCAAAATATTTATTTTGAATACTAAAATATATAAATAAATAAATATGTATACTTTAACACATGTTTTCCCATTTAATTATTATAAAAACCCAAAGCAGTTCGATCTATTGTTATTATCATCATAACTTTACAAATGCAGAAACCGAGCCACAAAAAGTAAACGGCTCTTTTTTCAAGCTCATTGTGCTAAGAAGCTGTAAAGATAGGACAAAATCCTAAGAATTATGGTTAAACATTTATGTGCTTACCCACTGTGCCTATGTGCTTGAAGTATCCCTGCAAGTTCTCCATTTTCTGTTCTTTATCCTACTCAAGCTGTTAGGGGACAGGTACTCTTTCCACACTGAGGCCACTTTATGGTTTGGCTGATAACCATTGTTCAGCATTCAGAAGTCTCCATCTATCAATCACCCTCACCCCTACCCCGACTGCAGAGTATTGCCTATTTCACTTTCTGGACAAAGAGAAAATATATATGCTCCTTAAAATCAGCTTACTGATAAACAACCTTTTTAGAAATAGTTGATTTGCACATATTTCATATAGTCCATTCTTAAAGATGGAAGGTTAAAAGTTAATTGTCCAAATACCAAATCCTGTGCATGTCTGTTGTTTTAAATAACAAACTAAAACATACATTTAAAACATTTTGGTTGGGGCCTCCCTGGTGGCACAGTGGTTGAGAGTCCACCTGCCGATGCAGGGGACACGGGTTCGTGCCCCGGTCCAGGAGGATCCCACATGCCACAGAGCGGCTGGGCCCGTGAACCATGGCCGCTGAGCCTGCGCGTCTGGAGCCTGTGCTCCGCAACAGGAGAGGCCACAACAGTGAGAGGCCCGCGTACCGCAAAGAAAAAAAAAATAAATAAATTAAAAATTTTGGTTGATTCAGTAGAATTTGACAAATCAGAATGTTTTATAAGTTCTCTTAATTCAACTTATTAATTGTCCTTGTTTTCTACCATAATATTTCTCAATACTTTATTTGCTTTTATTTTTAAGCTTTTGCTTATAACTTGTGATTACATTATGGAAAGTCAGTTACCTTAACCTGCTAAAAAAGTTATATCTCTTCAACATATGTATAATGCATCATGTCATTTGGTCATGTTGGAGAGGAAGAAATTTTCTTTTACCATTCCAGTTCCTTCTGGCTGGTCTGAGAATTAAATTGACATGAGACAGATTAATGGGAGAGAATCAAAAAAAATTTTACTAACACTTATACATGGAAGAGACCCAGGAAAACTGAGTAACTCACCAAAATAGCTGAAACCCTCATCTTAAATACCATCTTCAACTAATGACAAAAGAAAATGTTGGGGTTAGTGGTTTGAGACTTCAGAGACGAGGAAGGCTATACACATGGATATGGAAGAGCAAATGTTTGGTAAATAAATGTTTGCTGGATGAGGCAGAGACAGTGGGACACAGAGAGGAATTTTAACAGACTTTGCTATGTTCGTCTCTGTCTACACACCTAGTTCATACTATAGTTATTGATGGGGTAGCTTCCATCCTGGAACAGGTCCTCTATCTACATTCTTTAAGGCAGTTAGAGGGAAGGTCAAAGGCTCTTCCTGAGTTTTTTGGGTCTTAAAAGTAATCAACCTAAATTAATACTTATGCCAATGAGACACACTCTGGAGTGACAAATTTTGCTCCCTTACAGCCATCACCCTGACCCTAATAAATAGGCCAATATTAGATATTATTATCTTCATTATCTGGCAAATGAGGAAACTGCATCTCAGAAACAGCAAGATTTGTGAGCCAGAGTAGTTTTTTTCTGTTTTAGCTCTATCTACTATATCACAATATTGTGGGTTAGGCTATAGAAAAACTATTAAATTTTATTCTTTTCCCATATTTTAGGGGGTGGATATGTTTTATATTACATTAGTTCTGTGTTTTCTGAAGGTTAATTTTATGGTGTTATATGAGGGTAAAAAATACTAAAGGTTGAGAGAAGATATGATTTAGTATAATGGTCTCAGGAAGAAGTAGTTAAAGGAAAAAGTAATTGTTATTATCCTTTCTAACATAGAGGATATAGAATAGAATTTAGATTATAACCTGGATGAAGCACATTTGAGGAAAAAAAAAAATTAAATTCCCAGATTCTACTTCAAAGAATTCTTGGTTCTTGGTAGAATACTCTCCAAGGGTAGGTAGGAGATACCCAACCAGTCTTGGAAAACCTCACCATAGAAATAGATGAGGGTAAATTTTTTGGTGCTCCAGTGTTTAGTAACTGAGTGTTTCTCTTAGTCTTAGATTAAGAGAAGAAAATCCATAGGAAAGAAAGGGAGACTGACATCCAGTTCTCTAATTGAATGGCTGATTAGACTTGAGTCAGTGCATTTACAAGGGAAAGGGCATTGGAAGGAGATGTCACGATGGAGTGGGCAGTCAGCAAGAGGGCATGAACTGCTCCCTTGAAGACTTTTTCCAGCGTTGTAGGTGAGATGGATCCTGCCTAGGTCCACAGATTTCAGAGTTGAGGCTTTTAAGTATAAATAAAAACTAAGGGGACTGCAGCATGTGGAGAAAAAAGCCATGCACGCCAAGATATACAGCAAGAAGCCACCAACTGTGCGTTCTGTAAAAGATATGGAAGAATTTCTCAAGGTATGACCAATTCCTAAGATGGCTGCTTGGGGCCGTGTCCCTTAACAGTGGAGTCTGTTGGCACCAGTCCACAATAATTTGGTGCAATCCAGTACAGGCGATTCTTTTATGTCCTTCTCTAACCTTTCTATTCCCTCATCAGAGTGATATTGAAAGGAAGAAAAATGAATGAGTGAGAAGATCACATTCTCCTTACTCCAAGTCCCCAGAAACATAATTTGTTTTAAAATAAAGAGGAATGCATCATACAAATAAAAATGAGACAGTTTTGCTAAGTAAGAGTTATAGATTTAATTGAGACATTATTGATGAAGTCAACTACACACCAAAAATGGAGGTGATCAATGCAATAGCCTGATAGCATCCTGGAAGAAATAAAACCAGTTAATTTGTTACCCAAAAGTTGAGATTCCTTATTTGATCTGAGTATAAGGATTATGCAAGTCTTAACTTTTGCACCTACAATGAAAGAACAGGGGAAAAAAATATTTAGGAGATATCATGGAGGTGCAAACCTGTAGCATTTGGCATTTAAAACAATCAACTCTGGACCTGCCTCATTCCATTCCTAGATTCCTAGTTGTGATACTCTCCTGCATTACTGGTCGAGCAAAATGATAAAATGTATTATTTTCAAGGCCTTGACATTGCTTCTAATATGGCTTATTCAAGAAGGAAAACCTAGTTTCTTTCATACTTCTACAAATAATCAAAATATCCATTTATCAGCAGTAAGCTTATGACTGACTATAGAGAACAAATCTTAGTTATGAACAAGTTTGAATCAAATGATCCATTCACCTGTTGCTGGTAAGGTCATACCAAAGGAAAGTTCAATTACACTTTGCAAAATGGATAACAAACATATATATGGGAAATGGAGTAAAGATAAGACCCTCTTTGTACACATCGTGTTCCTGTAAGGGTGAAGGATTGGGATTAGAGGAAAATAAGTGTTAGCAATTGTTCCTTGATTTAAAACGTCTTTCTCCTTGCCCTCCTTTTTTTTTGCTACCAGTTCTCTATTTTATTGACACATGGACATATTTCTGAACATGAGCAGTGGTAGAAAAATAAGTGACTTGAAGTGATGGCAGTGTTTGAGTTTTTCAAAAATAAAGAACAGATATAGTAGAGCACAAATTGACAAACTATAGCCTCTGGGCAAAGTGGCCTGTTTGTATGCCTGGTAAACTGAGAATTTTTTTTGTTTTTTTGTTTGTTTTTTTTTGCGGTACGCAGGCCTCTCACTGTTGTGGCCTCTCCCATTGCGGAGCACAGGCTCCAGACGCGCAGGCTCAGTGGCCATGGCTCACGGGCCCAGCCGCTCCGCGGCATGTGGGATCTTCCCGGACCGGGTCACGAACCCGTGTCCCCTGCATCAGCAGGCGGACTCTCAACCACTGCGCCACCAGGGAAGCCCCAGAATGGTTTTTATATGTTTAAAAGTTTGTTAATAAAATATAAACAAATAAAAGTGAAACAAGAAAACAAAAAAAATAAAGAATAATGTGAAGAGACCACAGGTGGCCTACAAGCATTTTAATGACTTAAGGGAAAAAAAAGGTTTCTGACCCTGGTAATACACAGTTGAGTATCATTCAAAAACAAAACAAGCAAACAAATTAACAAAAAGTCCATTATGTTTAAATAAAATATAAAAAAGAAAAAAAAATGTAAAAAGTATTTTGCACCCCTAAGACTTAGTGTTAGTTTAGTATATTAAATTGAAATAAAGAATCATTTATTTAAACTGTGTCAAAATTCTCTGTTATCTGCTCTGGGTCTCATATTAGCTAGTTGAAAACAGAAGCAACATTAGTTATTAAGGTATAGTTCGTATATATAAGTACCTATATTAGGTCAATACATATTTATTAAATAAAATAACAAGGACTAACTTATCCTTTGGTATAATCAAAAAGCAGAATTTTAAGAGCTTGGGAAACGGGGGAGGTTGTTGTCTTTTGGGTAGGGAAGCAAAGATTAAATGAGATAGCATGTGAATTGCATAACTCAATACCTAAAATGAAAAAAAAAAGTTCTTAACTAATAGTATTTTTATTCCTATTCTCCAAGAAGAATGAACATTGCCATTTTTGTTTTTCAGTTAACTCATACTAAGATTTAAGATTTAAGATTGTAAAAGTGAGCAAGAAGGTACTGAGCACTTGGAATAATGGGTAGAAAAGTGAAATATCAAATGTGGAGGAATGGATATGTTACCAAACTTGTCACCTGCACAGGTACTGGGGGTCCTAGCCCAGCTGAGACCCCTTGTCTCGCCAGGGAGTTTCTTTTTCTGATCAGATTGGCATAGCCAATAAAGAAAACAAAGCTGAGACTGGAACAGCACAAGCTTTATTCAATGGCCAAAGAATGGAGAAGGGAGAACTTAGTTTGCAAATCAATTTCTCAAGCCAATTTGAGCAGAGACAGCATATATATTGGAGGGTCGAGGTAAAAGGTAGGGAAATGGAAAGAGTGATCAACGTCTCAGTCCAATTCAGGTGGAGATACCAAATATATAGGAGGGTGGAAATAAACGGGAGGGATTTAGAAAGAGTGGGAGGAATATTCATGACTTATCCAAGAACAGGGTTGTGGTTTGGACCTGGAGCTGATGCAGTACTCCTTTTAAGTCCTTGTATGGGCTCTTGCAGTCATTGTCATAGCAATTGTCTACTGTCATGGCGCTGATGAGTGTGTCATTTACCATGCTAATATATTACAGTGAGCATATAATGAGACTCAAAGTCTACTGAAAGTCAAGTCTTCTACCATTTGGGGCCTAGCTGATTCTAAGCAGTTCTTATTTTGCTCTTTGCAGCTTCCTCCTGAAACTTAGATAAGAGCAATTGGTTTCCATTCAAGGGAGGGGCAGGGGTATGATTCCGGGGCAACAGCTTTGGTAACAGATACAATCCAAAGAATATATTCACCTAATTTATGATTTTACTAGTTCCTCCATTGAGAAGGAATGATCACTTGTGTTTGAGAACGAAGTGAAACTTAGAAAGCCCAAGAGATAGATGGCTAAGACATCAATATTAATAATAATAGCATCAACATCTACTTTTAACTGAGTGCTACTATCAGGCAGGAAGTACACCAAGCACTTGAAAGCTTCCTCATCTTTCATACTCCCAACAAAGCAGTAACTTTTCTAATGTCAAACAGAACCCTGTTGCCGAGTGGGGATTCCATCTCTTCTGATATAGAGGCTATATACTATTATTCAATTCTGCCTTTCCGAGAAATTGAAGTTCATTTATTTCTTTCAGTTGTGCTCAGACTTACAAACAATCCCTTTAATAGCAGAGTAGATCTACCCACAAGGCTAATCATTCTTTTCTTTCTAAGGTGTGCTTGATCAGCCTTGATTTTATTTTCTTCTCTTTGCTTCTTGATGCTTTACAAAAGTGAAGGAAAATATTATACATGTAATGTCCATTGACACTGGGAAAACAATTTAACCACTGCTTTAAACTTCTGGTTCCACTTAGCAGTGAGCTGACTGGCTCTGGCAGCTTGAACCACTTTTCCTGGCTTCTCCTTCCTGAAGACTGCAAAGCAGGTAAAACAGCTCAGACACAAATAGTAGGAAAACAGTAGAAAGTGGTGTGAAGCAGACCAAAAAGTAAGATGTTGCCACCTCTGATCATCTGAGAAAAAAAACATACATTTTACTAATGAAACTACTTGGGTGTAAGTGTAAGATGGTGCTTTGGTCAGCTTGCAACATGCATTTTCTTTTCATCTTTAGCCATTTTTCTCATTTAAAAAATAGTTTCAGGGGCTTCCCTTGTGGTGCAGTGGTTGAGAGTCCGCCTGCTGATGCAGGGGACGCGGGTTCGTGCCCGGTTCCGGGAGGATCCCACATGCCGCAGAGCGGCTAGGCCAGTAAGCCTGCGCGTCCGGAGCCTGTGCTCTGCAATGGAAGAGGCCACAACAGTGAGAGACCCGCGTACTGCAAAAAAAAAAAAATAGTTTCAAAAAGCTGTAGAATTTAAACTATATGCTTCAAAGAATTAGTATTTTTCATCCTGGAGGAAAATTCGTGCTGCCTTGATCTCACTACAGAATTGATCCATTTCCAGAACAGTATGAATGAAATGCAAGCCATCCCTCTGCATTAACAGGTCCTGTAACAGGTGCTAATTTGTTTTTCTGATATATTTGAAACGTTTTAGAAGTTTTGAGAGTTTTTTTCTTCTTTTTTTCCTTTTATTGATGAATATTTCTTGTAAAATAGGATATATTTTTCCCTTGAAGATGATGCAGGAGTTTATAATTCATGAATGTTTTGCAGCCGAATGTGCATGAATCATAAGCCCTGTGCTGTAGATTTTGCAGTGTCATTTATATTATGGGGATCACTTTGGATACATCTTCTGGAGATTTGCTCTTCTGTCATCTAAGAAGCTTTTCTTTGAACACTGATGTGTTACTATATAGATTAACACTGGAGATTGACTGAAAGATGGCTATTTCCCGTTCAATTTCATAATATATGACTTCTTCTATTTAGTAGGTTGCCCTGATTTTGTTAAGTGTGAGGAATAAAAAGCTCATTCATTTTCCCCTATATTTTTATTTCATATAGTAGAAAATACATTTTTTAATCTTTTCTTGTACTAGATTTCAGATGTACTAGATTTCATCATTAACATTATCTCAAAAGAATAATGTCATAGAAGTTGAAATAATTTGAACACTGATATTGGTTACCTGATTCCAAAGTATAATTTATAGTTTATATGGAGGATAGCATACATAAATAGATAGGAGATAGTTAATATATATTTTAGAGAGAGAGAGAGAGAGAGATGTCTCAATGCCAAGCAACCACTGTTTGCAAAAATTAAATCTGATTTCTAGTGTAAACTTTTCTCCTTTAAAGCAGATGTTCTGATATGTTTAAGTTTCAAAAAAAAGTTTGATGTCCTTGACACTATGGTATGTCTATTATCTAGGGATGATTTTTCATCTCTAGGCATTCAAAGCTGCCAAAAGTGAGGAAAATGCATTTTTTATGTATTCTCTATTCACATATGTATCTTCCTCTTCCCAAGGCATAATTTAGCCTCGTGTAAATCTTCCATAGACAATAATATGCTCATAGGCATGAAGCCAGAGAAGTGTCAGAAGGAGAATCCTAGGTCTGATATATTTAAATAGCTATTTTCTAAATCATTTTTTCTTTGATCCTTCCTTGCTTAAGAAAGAAATAAACATGATAAAAAAAAAATGTGAGATTTTGCTCCAGAAGAGATTAGGTTTTGACTTAAATTTATATTTTCAGTGGAGTTAGACTTTACTTCTTTCTCTGACCTACACTCTGACAGGAAGTAGGATACATAGGAAACGGGTAAAAATTATCTTATTTTCTGCTCAAAGAAGACTGGTATCTTATAAAACTTGTTATGGTGCAAGAAATAAAGTCATATTCTCAAGTTCTTTTGAAAGTAATTAAGTACCTAAAATAAATTAATAAGATGAAATAGTCTTTTCTGATATCACTGAGCTTCATTAAGCAGAGGTGCTGTGGATAGTGGGACAGGTGGACGCAGGTGATGATCTGTGGTTTGTATTCAGCCTGGAGGCAGAGATTCACGGGCAAGGAGAACAGCTTTATTTTGGCACCTCTCCTGCTCCGTATTTTCATCAAACACTTGGTTGAAGACTTTTACAGCCTTTCATCACCCCGTCTACCAACCTCTTTGCACCTGTATTCCTATGTTTTGTTTTTAATCCTGTAATTAGAAATGAACACTCCTTCTTCCTATCTAAACCGTTTCCTTCACTTGCATCCTATATCAATGCTTCTAAAGCCTCTGTAATGAAAGATGCATTTAAATAAATTATTTAAAAAATGAAAAAAAATACAAGTAGCAAAGAATACAGCCTTTTTTTTTTTTAATTAGATTCAACAGATAGTAAATCACCTGGGCAAATCACTTAAAATTTTTCTAAGCTACTCTAAATTTTACTCTGGAGAAATTTATTCTACCTTTTTTGTATCATCATGATCCCCAGTAAGCACTTTGCAGAATGAAACTGCTCCATAGACCATCCTTTGAGTAGGACTGGCTACAGTTTGCAAGGCCCAGTGCAAAATAAAAACACAGCACCTTTTAAGTGTGTGTCCTTTGTGCTGACCTGAAAGCACTCCACTAGATCATGTGCATTGCTCAAGGATATTGCTCAAGAATCATCCTTTTACCTTGCTGCATGTAAGAGTCTCTTACTCTATCTGATCATTTTCACTAACATGAAAATCTGATACAGTAACTCCCAATTAAAGACAAAGCAACAACAAAAAATGTCCTTGATAAACCACTCTAGCCACTTACCCATTTCTGTGTTTCCCTTCCCTGCAGAAACTTCTCAAAGATGGTATCCACACTTGCCTGGAGAAAGTCATCATCATTTTCTCTCTATTCTTTCTTGACCCCATTATAATCAGAATTTTAATAACACCAGTCCATTGATATGGCTCTTTTTGTGGTCTCAATGCTCATTCCATTGTCAAATCAATTCCTCATCTTACTCTATCCATCAATAAGATGTGATAGAGTTAAAATTCCTTTCTTATTTAAAAACTTATTTATTTGACTTCCAGTACACCAGTCTCCTGGGATTTTCCCCCACCTTCCCTGGCTGCTGTATCCCAGTCTATTCTGATGGTTCCTCTTCATTACCCTGACTCTTAAAAGTTGACATGCCTCAGGGCTCAAACTTCTAACCTCCTCTTTTCCTGTTTATAGTCACACCTAAGGTTATCTCATCTGTTCTATCGGGTTTAAATTGTTATATTCTCATAAATTCTAATTCATATCTCCAGCTTAGCTCACTGCTCTAAAACTCTAGACCCATGTCCAACTATAAGATATACACACACACACACACACACACACACACACACACACACACACACACACATTAGATATTAAATAAGAATCTCTCTTAGTTTGAGTTTCCATAGAAGCGGACTTTGAGATAAAGATTGAGTTGTAGGATGTTTATTGGTTTGGAATTAACTCCTGTGGAAAGGAGAGGAAGAAAGCAGAATTAGGTTTAGGGAGAAGTTGAGCTTCAATGCAGTACCAATAAAGACTTCCACTGACCCCCCTGGAAAGCTCTAGAGCTGATATTGGCCTTTATATAAAGGTAGGCCTTTTATATACTTGCATTAGTCAGATACAGGTTGCCTCAGAAAGCAATCTGACCTTGGGCAAGGAAGCTCTCTTCAGAAAAGGCATTGTTGGAAAAGAATATAAAAAAAGAATGTGTGTGTATATATATGTATGTGTGTGTATGTGTGTGTGTATCTATATATCTGAATCACTTTGCTGTACCGCAGAAATTAACATTGTAAATCAACTATACTTCAATTAAATAAGAGAAGAAGAAAAGGTATTCTCTGAATAGGACCGACAACTGAAGCTTCTCAGTAGGCAACATGTCCAACATATAGGGGAATAATTCCTTTTTTCTTTGAAGGGAGATTTGAGAGGCATATCATACTGTTATCACAGCATCTCAAAATTAATGTATTCTCTACTCAACACCTGGTTCTTCCCCTAATTCCAAGAAAACAACTGGTCCTCTTTCATTTTTCCTTCTCGGTAAATTGCAACCTCAGTTGTCCAAACTCTCAGGCCAAAACCTTTCAAGTGATCTCTGACTTTTCTCTTTCTCCATAGCCCTCTCTTATTTCCAGTCAATCCCAAAATATCTCCAGAGTTCTGTTTGTTTTCACTCTTACCGCTTTCTTCCTGATACTAGCCACCATCAACTTCTTCCTTGATTATTGCAATTGATTTCTACTGGACTTTAATCTCACCCCTCTCTGGTCTATTACACAACAAACAGAGTAATTGTTTGAAAAATTACCTAAAATAGCTTCACTTCTTTGTGAACATCATCCAATGGATTCCCAAATGACCCAGGATGAAAGATGATGTCCCTGTGACACCTACCTGACCTGATTTCCTACTTCTCATCCTCTCAGCAATTCTGTTCCAGTCTCATTGACCTCCTTGCACACTGCCTGACTCCCGCCTCAGGGCCCATTCACTTATTGTTTCCACTGTCTGAAGTTCTCTTTTCCCAGACATTCACATTCTTCCCTTCCTGTATGTTTCCGCTTGATTCTCCCTTAGCAAAATGGTCTTACTTGAGCACCTTACGGAAAATAACAATAACCGTCTCACTGTGCTTCATATCCACTTTACCCCATTTGCTTTCACTCTGCGTGCACTCTTACTTATTTATTATGTCAACTGTGCCAAATATTATATTAGGTCTACAGTGACAGACTCTGTTTTATTCACTCTTGTATCTTCAGTAACTAGAACAGTGCTTGGAATATATACTATGTAATCAATGAAAGTCTGTGGAATGTCAGGTGGATCTGATTTCAAGAAAGGCTCTTAGAACCAAGGTTTCAGACAAGTGTCATCAGTCTCTGGCAGTTTTGCCCCTCTTTGTATTGTTTAACTCTGTGTACACTTTATTTTCAGGCAGTCTGTAATTAGGGCATAGAGATGATAAAATAACATTCTGGGTTTTTTTCATCTTATTCTTGATTAAATCTGAAATGAGGACTTGGGGTAATGCAGCCTCAAGATGAGGTAAAGGGGAATAAATGGATAGAGAGTTTTCTGAAAGAAAAGATACTGAAGTAATGAAATGCAATATACATCCCCTAGAAATTCCAAAAACATTAAAACATAATTTAAAAAAATCCTGCTTAAATATATTTAGAAATGGAAGGACAGATTTCATAAAGATTCATT
Organism: Lipotes vexillifer; assembly: GCF_000442215.2. Classification (NCBI taxonomy): domain Eukaryota; kingdom Metazoa; phylum Chordata; class Mammalia; order Artiodactyla; family Lipotidae; genus Lipotes; species Lipotes vexillifer. Next base: position 79,449 of record NW_006798376.1, read on the forward strand.
TTAGCATTTCCTCCAGAGATTTTTTTTCTGGTTCCAATAATTTTATGCCTTTATGATTGGTTTACTGCTATGCTTTTCTAAACTAAGATGTGAGTGGCAGAGTAATGCAGAACTAACCAGCCCAAGATATTATGGCTGCCAAAACTTAGAAACCCTGGCTTAGAGGAATATGGTCACCAAAGCAATAAAGTAGAATATGAGATCTTTATCTTTAATGGAATTTTATGGACAACCATAAAGCCATTGAGAGCAGTAATAAAGCCATATTTTGCAGAGCTGGGCAAGAGACATTTCAAATGGATCTTTTTTCCCTATTTACAGCTATATTTCTAATCTTTACTCTTATTTCTATCATGTCTTTTCTTAAAGCCATGGAGGACTTTCTAGTTTTCTAGGTAACAGTCAACTGATACTCCTTGGTCTCTTTTAATCGTATTTTATAGAAATGGTGAAGACCTACATTCATCAACAGCTTCTTATAGACAATTTTTAAACAATAGTTTATAACTTTAGTAGAAAGTGATTTTCATTTACTTCATGCCAGAAGACTCTTGTATGATCCAAAGAAAAGTCAGCAGTTTCTAAACCTGTTTGATAAAAAGAGGGTTTTTTTGTTTCTTATTTTTTGTTTTTCTTTTTAATTAACCAGAAGTAAACAATTCTGCTCTTCCTAAGAGTTAAATAAAAATGGACTAATTTGAAATCTGGGCTTGAACGTGGAATACTTGCTTGGGCAACTATTTGAAAGCTACTGGTATTTTAATAACAGTGATCAGTATTACCTTTAGTAACTTGGCAATAAATGATCCTCTGTGCTGTTTCTTAAATAAACCTCAGTTTATTGCATGCCTTGAAGCTGTTTATTTCTTCACATACTAACAGCTATTGTTGATTAAGGCTTAAGTATGTAAATGCTGTTATTTTCCTGAGATTCTGATAAATAGAAAGGAACAAAAACAGTGTTCCTGAGATATACTCAATAAACAGCTAATAGGTGTCAGTTTTCTAGGAGAAACAACAGGAGATCCAATTGATGTTGAGAAGTGCCTATGGTGATTCTATGCTTAACTACCAGGAATTGGTTGATTTGGAGCTAAGAAAACAGTTTATTTTAGGTTAAAAAAAAAAGTATTTGTATTAGAATAGTTACTTAAGAAAACTGAAGAATTCAGTATCTCCTGTTCTAGTTTTGAATACTTTATATTTCACATGGATCCACAAAATCCCATAACAGTTTTAAAAAGGAAAGAAAAAGTCTTCATTTCTGCAGTCTTCTCTACTTACACACCTGCCTCACTCACACAAAAGAAAAAAAGTTAAAATAAAAATTCCAGATTAAGAAGCATCTTTCAGAGATAGAGGCAGAATTATTTCATAATAAAAGTAAGCTTTGCAGCAGACTTATTCCCTACAACCTATCCCCAAATAAAAGTAGTTCAATTTTGATTTTGATAAACTAATGGTTAGAGCAGCAAAATTTGATTGCCACTACAATTCTCCTAACTTAACCAGCATGTGTTGGGTGATTTTGAATACAAGTCGCCTTTGTGAATCAAAAAGAAAAATTCAAAGGTGTGCTAAAAACAGCAAGTGGAAATGCCCCAGATGTTTATGCTTCCCTTTCCCTTGTTTAGTTTTATTTGTACAATTAATATGTATATATTCATAAATGCAATCATATCCATACATTATATTAGTTCTTTTTATGGCAGCTTTCTTTTATATTTTCTATTTTTGCTTTACTTTCCATTCTCTGTCTCCTTTCCCCCAGTTAGCTCTCCAGCACTTCCTCATCATATAAATCATTTTCGATATTTTTCCATCATATCATGGTCATATATAATTATATAAAGCACAAATGTGTGTATGCATATGTTTACATATTCACACATAAACTACATACATAATACACATATATGTGTTTTGCCATTGTCATAAATATGTGTATATTTATTTTATGTTTTCTTTTAAAATAATATACACTTACAGAAAAAACTGTAAGAATGGTACAAAAACATTTGAGACTAAGTTATCAGCATGATGTCCTATGACCACCAAACACAATTTCTCATTTCTATAAAAAGCATAGTCCCTTATATATAACCACAACAGAACCATTAAAATTAGGAAGTAACTTTGATACCTTACTACAATCTAACCCTCTGACTCCGTTCAACTTTTGCCAGTTGCCCTAATAATGTCCTTTATAGCAAAATGATCCAATCCAGGATCACAGGTGACCTTTAGTTGCCATGCCTCTGTACTCTCCTTAATCTGAAACAATCCTTCCTTGATGCTTTTGAAGATTGCAGTACACTTATTTTGTAGTTTCCCTCAGTTCGGGTTCATTGATGCTTCTCATGAATAGGTTTAAGTTACGAATTTTTAATCACAGTTTCAATTTCAGTGTTTGTGATTGGTCTGTTCATATTTTCTATTTCTTCCTGATTCAGTCTTGGTAGTTTGTGCATTTCTAAGAATTTGTCCATTTCTTCCAGATTGTCCATTTTATTGGCATAGAGTTGCTTGTAGTAATCTCTCATGATCCTTTGTATTTCTGCAGTGTCAGTTGTTACTTCTCCTTTTTCATTTCTAATTCTATTGATTTGAGTCTTCTCCCTTTTTTTCTTGATGAGTCTGGCTAATGGTTTATCTATTTTGTTTATCTTCTCAAAGAACCAGCTTTTAGTTTTATTGATCTTTGCTATTGTTTCCTTCATTTCTTTTTCATTTATTTCTGATCTGATTTTTATGATTTCTTTCCTTCTGCTAACTCTGGGGTTTTTTTGTTCTTCTTTCTCTAATTGCTTGAGGTGCAAGGTTAGGTTGTTTATTCGAGATGTTTCCTGCTTCTTAAGGTGGGCTTGTATTGCTATAAACTTCCCTCTTAGAACTGCTTTTGCTGCATCCCATAGGTTTTGGGTCGTTGTATCTCCATTGTCATTTGTTTCTAGGTATTTTTTAATTTCCTCTTTGATTTCTTCAGTGATCACTTCGTTATTAAGTAGTGTATTGTTTAGCCTCCATGTGTTTGTATTTTTTACAGCTCTTTTCCTATAATTGATATCTAGTCTCATGGCGTTGTGGTCGGAAAAGATACTTGATACAATTTCAATTTTCTTAAATTTACCAAGGCTTGATTTGTGACCCAAGATATGATCTATCCTGGAGAATGTTCCATGAGCACTTGAGAAAAATGTGTATTCTGTTGTTTTTGGATGGAGTGTCCTATAAATATCAATTAAGTCCATCCTGTTTAATGTATCATTTAAAGCTTGTGTTTCCTTATTTATTTTCATTTTGGATGATCTGTCCATTGGTGAAAGTGGGGTGTTGAAGTCCCCTACTATGAATGTGTTACTGTCGATTTCCCCTTTTATGGCTGCTAGTTTTTGCCTTATGTATTGAGGTGCTCCTATGTTGGGTGCATAAATATTTACAATTGTTATATCTTCTTCTTGGATCGATCCCTTAATCATTATGTAGTGTCCTTCTTTGTCTCTTCTGATAGTCCTTATTTTAAAGCATTCTCACTCATTTTTTAATGAAAATATCAACTGCAGAAATATAGTAAGAGGATAATCTTGACAGTATATTTATGGGTTTAGAATAATGCATATTAGATATTGTTTTTTATGAATCATGGATTCCACTGAATTTGTCCTTTTTAGCTCCAAGTGTTGATGACTGATTTATTCATCATTTTCTTATGCCCCAGCCCCAAGCCTGTCCTTGATCCTCCATGATCAATTGATTAATTAACAAAGGTCAAACATTCTGATACATTTTCAAACATTTACTGGAGATTTATTTTGCTATTTAGTAAGACGTAAAATGGATGAGAGAGAGAACAAGCAGTGCTAAAGTCGCCGTGCAATATTGTAGATGACAAATTTTGTAGGTAAGACAGCGGAAAAAATGAATCTTCAGGTAGTTAGGGAGAAATTTTGCTGATATGGTAACATATCATGTGTCCTACATTGTCCAGTCATCTATAAGAATGAATCCTACTGATACCTGAAGGGTATGCTCTTTGAAAAACAACAGTTTACAGATTTTTTTCTAAATTGTATTATGTATTTTTCATCTTTCTAAATATTAACATCAATAGTAACTATTAAGTACATGCTCTGCACTAAGCTGCATTCTAGATGTGGGCTATTTCATTTAATCATCACGGCAACCCTGAGTTAGATGCCATTTTATTTGAATATCGTACATGGAGTCACTGAGACATAAACAGGTTTAGTGACTTGGCCAAAATTATGTAGCTAATAAGTGACAGATTTCATTCCTAATTTTTTCTACTCCAAATCCCAAGATCTTAGCTACAACTTAAATTAATTCCTTAAGCAATACTTTTTATTTGAATAGAATTCTAGAATTTTCTAAACGTCTTATTGCTTCATTTGATTCTACATCAACTATATAGAATATATATTTCAAGTGTTATTTATTCCTATTATATATTATGGTTGAGAATATAGGTCCAATGACACACCCCAGTTCAGGTAGTTAAAAGTGAGATAATTAGAACTAGACCCTTAATCTTGTGATTACTGGCTCTGGTTTATTTTTAGAAGTGTATGCTTAACCATAGTATACTAAACATTATTTAACTCTCAGTATTTATGTCATAAATGATAAGAATTTTCTCAAAGGTGGGGACTGTATTGAATAACTTACCCCTGATTCCTAGCATTAAATATTTTGTTTATAATAGTTGCCCAAAACAATTTTTTTTTTTGCCTTATTGAACTCAGGATACTGTGACTAGTTCCTAAATTAGATTCCATATTTATATCAACAGATGGTACTGTGATATTTGAGGCTTGATTAACAATTAACCTCTGACCTTATGCTAATTTATCACATCTTTTTTAAGGTAGATTTTTCTACTTGTTCCCCTCAATACTGTCACACCATTAGCTATATGCTTACTTCATTCAGTTTGCCTGGGTCTATTAACACTATTATTTTGAAAATAAATCTGGTTTTAACGTACTGAAGTCTGGGAAAACTAGCTAGTTAGAATTGTACGTAGATTCTGAGGTTGGACTTGAGAAACCCTGGCACTAAAGTGCAAAATTTAAGTGTAGGATTTGTAGGTCTCTGGACCTTTATAAGCCTGAAGAAGACAACAACAACAACAAAAGCACTTCAATTTATTTAAAACTGAACAATAGCCACCTTATAAAAAGATATATTTTAGCTTTTAAAATGTTTCTGAATTGTATCTATTCAGTGTATTACCAAGTGTTGAATGTTGTAAACTGGCCAGAGCCAAATGTCTTTATACAATAATTAGATTATTCTTGACTATTATGAAGTAGCTACCAATAGGTGGTGGCAAAATATGATTAGTGTTCTCTGTCACAACTTTGCTACTGCTTAGAAAAGTATGTCTCAGGCCAAATACTACGACACATGTACATTTTTTTAGCAAGTAAGATTTTCCTTTCATGTATCTGAAAACATCTTACAAATTAAGTTCACCTTAGGCAAACGGAACAGTATTTTAGCAACAGAACTCAGTTAATATTTAGTTAGTATCAGGCAATAAGAAACTCCGAATCATTAGGTGGAACTCATGGAATCAACTTTTTTTTTTTTTTTTTTTTTTCCTTGCGTTATGCGGGCCTCTCACTGTTGTGGCCTCTCCCATTTGCGGAGCACAGGCTCCGGACGCGCAGGCTCAGCGGCCATGGCTCACGGGCCCAGCCGCTCCGCGGCATGTGGGATCCTCCCGAAACGGGGCACGAACCCGCGTCCCCTGCATCGGCAGGCGGACTCTCAAGCACTGCGCCACCAGGGAAGCCCTCATGGAATCAACTTTTGGGTTCTGTTCCAAAAGACAAAGGACTCCTTGGGTCCTTACACTTTGTTCATACAATCCACATTATCCTTAACTTCTCATTTCAGCCTTATTATTCATGTGGAACATTTATTAATGTAATAAGGAAATCTTCTGGTGGTTAGAGGTAAAGATATGTGAAATACTAGTTGGCTCTAATGAAATGTTCACTAATACCCTTTTGGAATGTTTTGACATAAGGCATTTATTCTTAAGATGTAGAATAAAAGTAACATGCACACACACATTCACACACACACACACACACACACACACACACCTCTCTTTTCTGTCTTGAGTTTGGAAGAAATTGAGAGAGGCAGACACAGAGTATGTAAGATGGATATCAAAGCAAGATAATTTTTCTAACTGTAAATATAGTTGAGTGAAGTATAAGACAAAACTGGGCACTACATTTCCTACTTCCTTCATTGCACTAAATTTATCCTCCCAGGCACAGGAAGTGCAAAGGTGGGCCCACACTGTAAGTACTAAGGCATATCAGTAACAAAGCAGAAAGCATATCTTACTTCATGGAGCTTACATTCTAGTAGGAGAAGAAAATTCACAAAATACATAAATGAGTTATATAGAATTTTAGAAGGTGATAGTGCTGTGAGGAAAAATACAGGAGGGAAAGTGGTGAGGGAGTACATGGGATTGCAATTTGATCAGTGATGATTTCACTGATATGACATTAGCAAAGAGCTGAAGAAGGTGAGAGAGGTTGAACCACCTGGTTATCTGGGGAAGAATATTTCAGGTACAAGTACAAAGACCCTGAAGTTCAGGCCTGCCTGGCATGCTTGAGGGAGAGCAAAGATACTAGTGGGACCGGAATAAAGTAAGTGAGAAGGAAAATTGTAGAAATGAAACCATCAGGTAATTGGGAAGGTGTGGAGATAAGTACTCTGAGTGAAATCAAGTACTGATGGCAGAATTTGAGTAGAGCAATGTCAAGAATACACTTCAAATTTTAAAGGAACAGTCTAGATTCTCTATCGAGAATAGTCCATGGTGCAGGCATGTAAGAAATTATGGAAATTAGTTTAAATTTTATTTCAGTAGTCCAGACTAGGCTTGGAGTGATATTTCTGGGAACGGTGAGAAGAGGTTTCAACCTCGTATTTTGCAGGTAGAAACTACAGGATTCATTGATGATTGGATGTGGAAGGAAGACATAAGTTAACAAGACTACTAATATATGGCTTGTGCAACTAGAAGGATTGATTTTCCATTAACCAGAGTAAAAAAAAATGTCAAAGGAGTAATTCAGTTTTGGACATGTTAAATTTGAAATGTCTTTTGACATGTAATTGAAGCTATTGAGTAGAGAGTTGGGTATGATTTTAGGGAAGAGATATGGACTAAAAATATACATTTGAAGTCTTGAGCTTTTTAAATACTGTGTAAAACTTTGAGATTGGATGAGATTCTTAAGGGAGTGAATGTAAAAGACATCCAAAGACTAATTTTGCTGAGGAGAAGAGGACCAGGAATGGAGACCCAGAGGAATGTGTGTCCTGGAAACTAAGGGTAGAAATTGTATCAGGGAGAAGGCAGAGATCAGTTGTGTCTGATCTAATGTCTATGCTACTGATAGGTCCAATGAAAAATAGGCCAACAAAGCTAAGAAACAAGCAAAAACAAGGATTGTGATTTGATCAGTGGTTTTACTAATAAGGAATTTATTGGTGATGTTGAAAAGAGCAGTTTCAGTGCAGTAGTTGTGGGAGGTTTAGAAATATGATTGAAATGATTTTAGAGAGGATGAGAAGAGAACAATTAGAAAAAGTAGAATGCAAAGCTCTTTCCCCATATCTTGCCCTAGATGGGAGATCAGACAGTACATTATCAGTAATAGGAGGAAAGATGTAGTGTATAGTTACAGGATTGTATATATACATATATATATATATAAAATTCGGAGTGCTTGCAGAAAATTGCTTCAGTCTTCTCAGTGAAACAGTAATCGGGATCACCAGCTGAGAATAAAGATGGGGTAGGATAAGCTAGAGACCTGAGGAGAAAGTGTTAATAATCATAGTCATATAGGAAGAGAGAAAGTGAATGAAGTAGCAAAATATAGTATAATAAGTGGACAGGATGAAAGGTCTTAAGGGATATGCTCATGTAATACAGTGTCATTCTAGATTGGCTGCATTTTTAAGTTTCAAATGTGCTGTATTTGCATATTATTTACTTAAAAAAATTGAATAAACTGACTTTTTTACATAAATGAACTTAGGAAATTTTATATCAGAATCATAAATGACAAAACACTACTTGGCATAAAAATATAAAGATTAAGTCATACTGAACTATATTCATAAACATTATTACTTTGTTAAAAGACCAATAATTTAATCCCAGGAGTGCACACACATTTTTGGAAAAACTGCTGTCCTGAATTGAAAGCTTCAGTTCCTGCTCTCAAGCAGTTTAATAACATAAATCAGAACTTGTTTGCCTAAGAAAAGAAAAGACCATCTAAATATGTTCATTTTATCTATTTTAGAATCCCTATGGGCAAGTACTTTGTCTTAACGTCCTGTGAAATGTGTAGAATCATTCTGTGTGCATAAAGTGCACTCTACCAGATGGTATTTGATGGTTGTGTTCATCTTTAACATGAACAGAATATTAGTTTTTAAAAGATTTGTTTTCTTTTTCAAAATTCCTATTTTCCAGTCTCTAAGCATGCTGCTTATTTAGATAAATCCTTTTGGGTCCCTGTTGGTGCTTCTGAAAAATGGGTGACTTGAATTTAGATGCAGTGGGTAATCTGCTTGAGCAGACTAGAAGGAAGAGTTGCTTCAATCTTTAAAGATACTCTTGTGGCCTCTCCCGTTGCGGAGCACAGGCTGCGGACACACAGGCTCAGCAACCATGGCTCACGGCCGCTCCACGGCATGTGGGATCTTCCCGGACCGGGGCACGAACCCGTGTCCCCTGCATCTGCAGGTGGACTCTCAACCACTGCGCCACCAGGGAAGCCCTTTAAAGATACTATTTGTCAAGCAATAATAAAGGAAAATCTTGCTTTATTTTAGTTCACATGCTGTAAACATGTATCAGCAAACCGATGACTCAATTGCATTACTTGCTAGCTATCCAAAGTGAGCGTGATTCAATCATTTAACCTGAGGTTAAATAACTCAGGTTGTTTACCTGAGGCCAAGCAAAACCTGCGCAAGTCTTCCAGGTGCTTGCTCTTCCTCAAACTCATGAGGCATGTATCCACCTCAGGACCTTTTAACTTGCTCTGCCCTCCACCTGGAGGGCCCTTCCCCACACGACTTGCTCTTTCACCTTTTACAAACGTTTGCCAGTTTTTTTTTAACATCTTTATGGAGTATAATTGCTTTACAATGTTGTGTTAGTTGCTGCTGTGCAACAAAATGAATCAGCTGTACATATGTATGTATCCCCATATCCCCTCCCTCTTGTGTCTCCCTCCCACCCTCCCTATTCCACCCCTCTAGGTGATCACAAAGCACCTAGCTGATCTCCCTGTGCTATTCAGCTGCTTCCCACTAGCTATCTGTTTTACATTTGGTAGTGTATATATGTCCATGCTACTCTCTTACCTCGTCCCAGCTTACCCTTCCCCCTCTCTGTGTCCTCAAGTCCATTCTCTATGTCTATGTCTTTATTCCTGTCCTGCCAAATTTTTACATTTTTATGATAGCTTTCCTGATAACCTCTTTGTAAGTGCAAGCTCTCACCCTACCCTCCCGTATGTCCTTCCTGAATTGTTTTATATTTTTGTAGCACTTATATGGATCTGAAAGCCGTATTATATAAATATATGTCAATTATATATATATAATTTCATATATAAATTATATATAACTATAATATATATTCTATATAAATAAGTAATTATATATAATATATTCTATATAAATACCTATAAATTGATTAATTATTTTATTTTTTCTCTGGCTCCCACACTACAGTGTAAGCTGCACAAAGGAAACATTTTTGTCTGTGTTGTTCTCTGCTGAAGTCCCAGTGCTTAACACAGTGTAGATATTCAATAAATATTTGTTGAATTAATAAGTGAATATTGTTGTTGATATTGAAGTTAGGTATCTTGCCTGAGAGATAATAGTATAACCAGGTCTGGAACCCAGGTGCTTGGCTCCACAGCCTACCCAGTAAACTCTATGATAAGCCCAGGGGAGATGACTACTGTTATACTTCTCTCAGATCTTGAATAAAGGGCTCGTATCAGAATTGACTGATCAAAAATAAAGGCATAAGAAATGTTTTTGTACTAAGGCTGAGTAATTCCTATCTGTTATATTATGGAAAATATTAACTAATAGTAGACTCTCCTTTTTAAAGATGAAACAGTCACTATTATCTCTAGATTAAAAAAAAAAGGTGTATCTTCCAGTTACTTATACGAAACTCTAATTGGAATGGTGACAGAGAGAGTAATAGAATTGAAGTCTTCTGCATTTCCCTTTTGACTATAAGGTTATTGCAAGGCTTAAAAGAGATAAGGCATGCAAATATAATGTCTGACATCTAATAAGCAGTCAGAAAATTTTAACTTAAGGATTCACTATTCTATATCATATATAAATCTCTGCCCATCATGTAGGGAAGGCTGGCTAGACTCATATATAGAAAAAAAACTATTTTAAAGATGTTTTTAGAAATATATTTTAAGTCACACATATGCACATTATCAAATCTTAATACTCCAAGAATTATTGTTTCTGCTGATTTTTCCAATTATTGTGCATTATTTCTCCCTTTTGATGTTGGTACATAGAGATACATGGTATTTAAACAAGTGCTAACACATGTAATGGATAGATTTCAGAACTCTGATCTAGACAGCACCATTCCCCCTTGTTTAGTTGACCGAGAAATTATGAATCCTCCCTAATTACTACACTGTTTGCCACAGATCCTGAAACAACAACAAAGGATTGGCTAAGAGGATAAAAAGAAGAAAACAATCAAATAGGATTATCTTCTAAATCCTGGGTCTTCAAAGTTTCCAGTAAGGGCACAACCTCACATGTGAATGAAATAGGCAGATTATTGGCTCTAACAATTCTTAAAAGTTTGAGGTATTTAAATGGTCAAACAAAACTGAAGAAATATTCCACGGTACTTCAGGGATTGAAAGTAATTAATTGGGCTGAAAAAAACATTGAGAGTCCTCTAGGAATTCCTCTCTATTGTTATTTTAGTAACTTAACAAAATAATGACTTGTATAAACAAAGTTACAAGCATTCACAGTGCTCTCATCCCACGAAAATAATATTAAATATTAGAGTAGATCTGATACATTAGAAGAAAGGTTTAACATTAATCTAGAGTTAAAGTGGTTTACACAAAGTTATCTTGCTTCAAATCTATTTCTTCTGGCTTTTATAAAAACACAAGACAATAAATTTTCTCTCAAAAACAACAACAATAACCATATACCAAAAACAAACAAAAAGAAATTGATAATATCTATAACAGTATGACATTAAAATGACTGATTGAAAGAGGAAAACAACAGAAAACATTTAGTGTGAACTTTTTAGTGATAAAATGTAGTCTCCAGATACAGCATAATTCTGTTTCTCCAGTAAGTTAACCGAGTATCATTATTTGTAGTTCCATTTTATCTTTTTTATTAATACTTGTCTGGAAAAGGACAAAAAACAAGGGGAAAATATCAACCATGTACTATTAATCCCATTGACTGTGTGTAGGTGTTTAATTATTTTGTTTCTTACTCTCTGCCCTTGCCCTTACATTATAATTAATTTAATGAAATTTAAAGTTTTAGATTTAATTTGAATGTTTCAAAGGTATTATCATAAGTAGTTTATTATTTCATTATATTTTACTATTTTATTTTATTCCATTTGTGTGTGTGTGTGTGTGTGTGTGTGTGTAATAATGCATAATAATGCCATAGCCTTACTAAGAAATAAAATCTTGGCCTGGGAAAAATGGTTACTTTGCTTAATTAAAAATGGGCTGCGGGGCTTCCCTGGTGGCGCAGTGGTTGAGTCCACCTGCCGATGCAGGGGACACGGGTTCGTGCCCCAGTCTGGGAGGATCCTGCATGCCGCGGAGCGGCTGGGCCCATGAGCCATGGCCGCTGAACCTGTGCGTCCGGAGCCTGTGCTCCACAACGGGAGAGGCCACAGCAGTGAGAGGCCCGCGTACCGCAAAAAAAAAAAAAAAAGGGCTGCGGTGAAGGTGCAAAGGAGAAAGCAGGAGCACTAGTCAGATGGTTATTACATAATCCATGAGGGAGATGGTATTTGGAGTTCAGAGATAGCCAGATAACTGCAGATATTCTAAATATAGACCCAATGGAATTTGCGAACGATTACCCTGGGGAGTAAGAATGTTCAGTTAAGGTCAAGCAAGTAGAAGGATGTAGTTTCTGCTATTTACTGAGATAATGAATACTGAAAGCAGCAGGTTGTTGTCTTCTTGAGCAGTGGGAGAGTAGCAGAGAGAGATCAGGATTGGGGAGTTTTAACATTTAAAATTGGAGGTGTTTATAATTGATCTAATTGGGGATCAAACAGGCAATTGGATATAGGTCTGAAATTCAGAGGACAGGGCTGGTTTAGAGATATGAGAGTCTTCAACATAGAAAGAGTTTTAAAGCTCTGCAGTTGGATGAGGTTGACAAGGTAAGTGAAGTCCAAGAACAAACCTTTGGAGCATCCTATGTAAATATGTCTTATAGATGAGGAAAAATCAGCCAAGGAAAAGAGGTAGTAGCTGATAAGGTAGAATTAAAAGCAGGAGAATAGGATGTTACGGAAGCCATGTGAAGGGAGTGTTTTATGGAGGAGACACTTTTAACTAATCCTACAAAGCTTCTCCCACAAAACCTGGCATTTAGTAAATATTATGTTATTATTCAGTTGTCCCTGGGCTCTGGAGTTTATGTGGTCCAAGAGAGGTTTCTGGCCACCCATCCACTGTGGTAGCTGATAGGGCTGTCCCATGACCAGGGCTCTGAAATCCATGTCAAAGCCATCTAGTCTACCTGCAGAAACAGTGCTCCCTGTTGGTCTGGACATGGGATTTCATAATCAGCCTCTTATGGCTGGGACGGTTATCGTCCGGTGTTTGAAAAGACCCAACATAACCACCACTTTTGTAGGTCCTGCCAACTTCAGGGCAGTGCCTGCCCGTCAGAGAGGTTGGTATCTCTGCCAGCCGAGTAACTGATAAATAAACAATATTTCCCCTCCCCCTGGGGTCATGCTTAGGCAGATCCCTCGCCCATCCCTTTTTTTTTTTTTTTTTTTTTTTTTTTTTTTGCGGTATGTGGGCCTCTCACTGTTGTGGCCTCTCCCATTGTGGAGCACAGGCTCCGGACGAGCAGGCTCAGCGGCCATGGCTCACGGGCCCAGCCGCTCCACAGCATGTGGGATCTTCCCAGACCGGGGCACGAACCCGTATCCCCTGCATCGGCAGGCGGACTCTCAACCACTGCACCACCAGGGAAGCCCGCCCATCCCTTTTATATCATCCAGATTTCTTTCTTCACCCAAGTCTTCCATAAGGGGACTTAATGGATAATTGAAAAGGAAATTATTGGATATTTTAGATGGTAAAATCCCAGACTCCAGTGCCACAATATCCAGTGTGTATCTTTATTTTGGGTAAGAGAAACTCAGAACTCAAAGTCAGAAGCTGTAGATTTTTTCTACTATGACTTGAGTGAAGAAGGGAAAAAAAGGTTAATATTTACTGAAACTTACAATATGCCAGATTTAGTCTATGTGTTTTAATATAGATTATTTCACTTAAACCTCTCAACGTCTATTAACTTTTATATTGTTATAGTTCTCATTTTACAAATGAAGAAATTAAGAAACAATCACACAATTAGTAAATGGAGCCCAATTTTATATTCAGGCTCTCTGGCTCCAGATTCAGAATTCTTAACCATAAAGCTTTGCAGACAATATATTCTGAGCAGAAAAAGAAAAAATAGTGCATTAAATAATTTCTTGACACTGTAAACATTTATGTAGACTCCAACAAATTTGTTTGAATTATTCATATAAAATTAAATAAGTAAACCATAGGAAAATCATTACTGTATTTCCCTACCAGATAAGATTATGTATACATTCAGGAGATACTATTCTTATTCATTGTTACAACTTTCAGATGACATAAAATGACAGAAATGCTGGGATCAGATATGAAATTCTTTATTTTACATCTAGCCATTTGCCCGTGTTTTCATCTTTAAACTTTAAGGTATCATGGATCTTCTGTGCTGTTAATTTCAAGTTTCTATATTACACTGTACTGAATGGAAGACGTATCAATTACTTGATAAAGTATGTTTTCTCTCTGAAGGCAACTGATCGAGAGGGAGATCCAATAACATATGCCATTGAGAATGGAGATCCACAGCGAGTTTTTAATCTTTCAGAAACGTAAGTTAAAAATAATTTCTAAATTTATTTTTCTTTTTAAAATGTTAAACAGTGTATTGGTAGCAAGAGGACAGACTTCTAATCAGAGACTTTCAGCTGTTTATAGTTTTATTTTACTGTTCTTTTCTACGAGTGTTAATGAGAGCTGTGGGGGATAATTCTGAATCCAGAAATCATCATTTATTTAAAAAAATTTTACTAGGTAAAATCCACTGAGGTGGAAACAGTTCATTTGCAGGTATAACCCGGGATTAATTAGATCCCTTTAAAATTGTCAGCTACTCATAATAACAAGGATAGTTCTACAAAGAGTAACTTGGCACTAAATTGTTCAAAGGGAATTTTGTAAGAAAAAGTGTAATTCAGATACATTTAAGGTGCCACCAAAGTCCATCCTTCAATTTTTGAGTAATATAGGTATACTCTAAAAAAGCTAAGATAAAAATATTTCATGCCCATTCTAAGCCCCTTTGAGGTCTATGTCCATGTCCTTCTACTCACCTCTCTGAACATGTCAGAGATAATGTCAGTCATAACTATTGAGGAAACAGAAAGCAGGCAGTAAAGACGGCATTGACGTTAGCTTTGTTTCTCTTCTTCAATAGCAAAGTAGCCGCTCTGTTTTTTCGTGTGGCTGGCTGTCAAAGAGATGTTCTTGCTATCTTTCTGATGTTTTCTGTGTGGTCCTGAGTGGTTTTACTCCCTAAAAGGATGGAAATCTAAATGTAGCCCATGAGTATAAAGTGAAAAATTTTGACAAATTAGCCAGGCTGTGCTTCAGTCTCAGGAACATGTGGTACACAATGCCAAATCAAGAGAACCCTGTGTGGTCACTTGATCTTGTAAGAAAAAAACACGTGCAAATTTGCATTGACGAAGGTGGTACAGCCATGAGTTTGTATGCCTGGATACAATATTTCCCAGATTTTTAGATTTCACAGATGAATAAACTTCCATTTAAAAAACGGAGAGATTTACTATTTTGAATTTTCCCCCGTAGGTACATGCTAATCATAAGTAATTATAATTTACAATCATTCTTAAAGAAAGAAAACTTTGTAAAAGGGACACTTTAACAGTAATCAGGACTGTGTGGTACTGGTATAAGAATAGATGTCTGGATTACTAGGATAAACTTAAGAATCCAAAAATAACCCCTAATATTTATGGTCCATTGATTTCCAAAAAAAAAAGGCCAAGACAGTCTAATTAGGAAAGAATAATCTTTTCAATAAATGAAGCTGAGACAGCATGCAAAGGAATGAAGTTGGGTCTTTACCTCACACCATCTGTAAAAATTAACTCAAAGTGAATCACAGACCTAAATATAAGAGATTAAACTATATAATGAAGAAGAAAATACAGATGTAAATCATGATTTGGGTTAGGCAATATTTCTTAGATATGAAACAAAAAGCAAAAGTGATTAAGAAAAAGACTAATAAGTTGCACCTCATCAAAATTTGAAAAAATGTGATTCAAATGGCACCATCAAGAATGTGAAAGACAACTCCACAGACTGAAAGAAAATATTTTAAATATATGAAGAATATGTAAAGAACTAGTATATCTCAAAAATAAGCAGATAAATAATCTAAGTAAAAATGAACAAGAATTTAAATAGACATTTCTTCAAAGATATATGAATGGCCAGTAAGCATGTGGAAATATGTTCATAATCACTAGTCATTAGGGAAATCAAATTACAATTATGAAATACCACTTCACATCCTCTTATAATAGCTATAATGAAAAACAAAGGGAATAGCATACATGGGTGAAGATGTGGAAATATCAGAATTCTCATATATTTCTGGTGGGAATGTAAAATGTACACTCTGGAAAACTATTTCTCATTTCCTCTAAATGTTAAACATAGAGTTACCATATAACTCAGCAATTCCACTCGTGTCTATTCAAGAGAAATGAAAATGTTATGTCCACGTAAAAAGTTGCACAGAAATGTTTATAACAGAATTATTTACAATGGCAAAATGTGGAAAACAACCCAAATGTCTGTCTACAGATGAAATGAATTAACAAAATGTGTATCCATACAGTGGAATATTATTCAGCAATAAAGGAGAATTAAGTACTGAAACATGCATGAACCTTGAAAACATACTAAATGAAAGAAGTCATTCACAAAAGACCACATTTTGTATGATCCCATTTGTATTAAATGTCCAGAATAGGCCAATCTGTAGAGACAGAAAGTGGACTACTGGTTGCCTGAGGCTGGGGGCTGACAGAGAATAGGGAATGACTGCTAATGGGTACAGTGGTGAAAATATTCTAAAATTGATTGTGGTGATGGTTGAACTACTCTTGAAAATATGCTAAAATTTATTGAATTGTACACTTTAAATGGGTGAATTCAATGATATGTAAATTATGTTAATAAAACTGATAAAAATAAGAAAACAGTGAAGTTTTCACCTGCCCTAGTCTTACTTTCTCTGTTAAAGATTTCCATTCCTGTGTTTATCTGTTTTTCTCTTGATGCTGAAGGATTTTAAAACCGCTGGTTGTGAAATCTAATGAGCTACCAGTTTTATCAAAGACATTCTCACTCGTGCTGCTACCCTAACAAGTGTTTGTCTACTACTCTCTAATTTATGCTTTTGAAACCAAACAGACACACCTAGTTGGTTACAGAGGTTCTTTAAAGTGTGAAAGATGTCAGTGCAGCATCCTCTTTGTCTGAATTGACCTAAACAGACAGAAATATTCTTAAATGCAAACTTCTTCTGGACAGCTAGAGTAGGGCAGGACTCTGTGATGATTGTATGGTCTCTGTTGATGATATTCAGGGTCCAGTACACTGCGCTCATTGCCTTTTATCTTATGGTAATTTTATTTCAGCCACTTCATTGCTGTTGTTCCCATTGATAATTATAGGATAGGCTAGACCCTTAGCAATATATTTCAACACATTTGAAATGGGGGAAATATTGATATTTTAATCCCTTCCCTCTTTGAAACTTCTGAGATACTTGTGCAAATTTGCATCACCACTTCTATGTAAGTTTTAAGGATTTGAATAATTCAGATGCTCTCTCAAAAAATAATAGAAAAGAAATCATGTTCTGTCTTATCAGATGCTTCAGTTCATATAAATAGTGATTTTGGTTACATTTTCCTTCTTAAAACAACAAAAAAAGTACTTGCTCATTGTTTACATTAAATATTATTTTATGCTATAATGCCAATTTTAACAATAATCATTACAATACCATTCATTACCTTACCTTTTTTTTTCCATTGAAATACAAATATACCAAAACATTTTTTTAATTCTTTAAAAAATATTAGTTGTAATGAATATTCATTTCAGTGCTAGTGTGGATTTACCAAGTGTTGAATTGTTGTATACATTTTTTTCAGTGTCATAGCTTTATTTTTTTTTAACATCTTTATTGGAGTATAATTTCTTTACAATGTTGTGTTAGTTTCTGCTGTATAACAAAGTGAATCAGCTTTATGTGTATATATATCCCCATATCAACGCCCTCTTGGGTCTCCTTCCCGCCCTCCCTATTCCAACCCTCTAGGTGGTCACAAAGCACCTAGCTGATCTCCCTGTGCCATGCGGCTGCTTCCCACTAGCTATCCATTTTACATTTGGTAGTGTATATATGTCAATGCTACTCTCTCACTTCGTCCCAGCTTACCCTTCCCCCTCCCCACATCCGCAAGTCCGTTCTTTATGTCTGTGTCTTTATTCCTGTCCTGCCCCTAGGTTCATCAGACCCCTTTTTTTTTTTGATTGCATATATATGTGTTAGCATACGGTATTTGTTTTTCTGTTCACAATGTATGACATTTTAATGAATTGGATTAGTCATATGGCCAGGAAAGAAACTTATTCTTTAAAGAAAAATGCTTGTTCCTTAAAGATCACAATCATTCATTATGTAAATCAGTTAATGTTATGTATTAAATGGCCAGATCTTTATGGTTCTGTAGTGTAATGCATTAATTTAATAACTTTTTATGTCTGTGCTAATAGTTGCATATGATTCAGCAAATATTTATTCAGCAAACATTCATTTATAAGTAAATATTTAAGCAAGATGTAAAGAAACTTCCTCTGCAAGTATTATGGCAAAATATTTGTTATTTATTGCAGGAAATTGAGGAATTCTTACTGATGTCATCATTGTAGCATAAGGCATGTGATGTAACACTTAAAGGCTAAGTGCTAAACAAAAGAACCTCAGAATTATTTCTGCCCCTTGTTAGAGCTTTATTTGAAAATTTTATATCTTCACTGGCATTTTTATTTCTCTCTATGTGAATAAATTAATTTTGACACTAAATTTAAAGCTTATGTTTTTCATATCAGTTTGAGCTACACTGAAGATTAACATGTAAGAAAGATGATATGCATATTTTTCTGTAAGCTCTACTCTTAAAATATATGCTCAGATCACCCTTCTCACACAGCTGGTTCATGCCTCCATCATCTTAACCTGAATCTTACCTTATCTAACTCTTTCTGTTGGTCTGTGTTTGTTAATCACTAATTACTGTTCAACATGGAATGCCATATCAAACTAGAAGCAATCACACATTTTGAGGTACATTTTACCCTCTCTAAATATCATTTTAAGGCCTGAAAAATGATGCCCAAATCAGCATGATAAATCTGCCAAAGACTCAGACACTTGTAAGTATAAATGATGTTAATCACAATCAGTAGAAGGTATTGAAAAAGATTAATGGAAGAATACAAAGCATGAAACCTGTGAGATAATCTCTTTCAGTGCATAATTATGCTGCTGCAATATTTCCTAATAAATGATGCAGTTTGGGAAAATGAACACTTAAATAGAAGGTTGGTTTGTTTGGAAGTAGATACCCTCTACTACTTTTTATCTACATTGTTTAAACAACTTTTGAACACCATTTTTATGGTTTGGCAAACCAACTCATTGTATAAAAGAGCTTGATTTTGTGAATCGCAATACATTTCAGGAATATAACCTCAGTGTTTGGTGAGGGAATTCTGTGCAATATAATTAATATAATTGAGGTTCAATTCACATAGCATAAAATTAACCATTTTAAAGTTAACAATTCAGTGGCATTTAGTAGACTCACAATGTTGTACGACTATCTAGTTCAGGAACATCGTCATCATTCCAAAAGGAAACACAACCCCGTTAAGCAGTTACTCCCTACTTGCCCTTCCCCTCCACCACTGACAACCACCAAGTTGTGTTCTGCCTCTATGGATTTATTTATTTTGGATATTTCCTATAAATAGAATGACACAGTATGTGACCTTTTGTGTCTGGCTTTTTTCACTTAGCCTAATGTTTCAGAGTTCTTCCATGTTGAAGCATATCTCAGTACTTCTTTCCTTTTTATAACTGCATAATATTCTGTTACATGTGTACACAGCAGTTTGTTTATCCGTTCATACATTGATGGAAATTTGGGCTGTTTTTCTGTTTTGGTCATTGTGGATACTGCTAATATCCACACACATACAGACACACATAGATACATGTATTTAAGCACACACAAATATACATGTATTTAAGCACCTGTTTTCAATTCTTTTGAATGTATACCCAGAATTGGAATTGCTGGGTCATATTGTAATCATTTACTTTTTGAGGAACTGCCAAACTGTTTCCCATAGTGATTGAACCATTTTACATTCCCACCAGCAATGTACAAGTGTTTCAATACCTCCGTGTTTTCATCAACACATTATTTTCCCATCTGTTTTGTTAATTATTCTAGTGAGTATGAAGTACTATTTCCTTGTAGCTTTGATTTGTATTCCCCTGATGACTAATGATGTTGAGCATGTTTTCATGTGCTAATTTGCCATTTGTGTATCTTCTTTGGAGAAGTATCTATTCTTTGCCTATTTTTTAATTGGGTTGTTGGTCCTTTTTGGTGTAGAGTTGTATGGAGTCCTTTATATATGTGGAGAACCAGACCCTTATCAGATATATGATTTGCAAATATTTTCTCCCATTTTGCAGGGTTTTTTTAACTTTCTTGATACTGTACTTCGATGCACAGAAAATTTTTAATTTGAGGAAGATCAATATATCTATTTTTCTTTTTTTAAAAATACATAGGCTATTGCTATTCTGTTTATTTATTTACTTATTTTTAATTTATTTTATTTATTTATTTTTGGCTGTGTTGGGTCTTTGTTGCTGTGCACAGGCTTTCTCTAGTTGCAGCGAGCTGGGGGCTACTCTTTTTTGCAGTGCGCAGGCTTCTCACTGCATTGGCTTCTCTTGTTGTGGAGCATGGGCTCTAGGTGCACGGGCTACAGTAGTTGTGGCATGCGGGCTTCAGTAGTTGTGGCTCACAGGCTCTAGAGCGCAGGCTCAGTAGTTGCAGCACATGGGCTTAGTTTCTCCGCGGCACGTGGGATCTTCCTGTACCAGGGCTGGAACACCTGTCCCCTGCATTGTTAGGCAGATTCCTAACCACTGCGCCACCAGGGAAGCCCTATTTTTCTTTGTGCTGTTCATGCTGTTGTTATCATATTTAAGAATACATTATCAAACCCCCAATCATAAAAATTTATCCCTATGCTTTTGTCTAAGAGTTTTATGGTTTCAGTACTTACATATAGATTTTTGATCCATTTTGAGTTAAATTTTATATATGGTATGAGATAGTCCAATTACGTTCTTTTGCACCTAGATCTCCAGTTGTCCCAGCACTGTTCGTTGAAGAGATTATTCTTTCCCGGGTCCAACTTCGTTCTTTTGCATGTGCCTATCCAATTTCCCCAGCACCATTTGTTGTAAAGCCTGTCCTTTCCCTATTGAATGGTCTTGGCATTTTTGCTGAAAATCAACTGGCCACAGACGTATGGATTCATTTCTGGACTCTCAATTCTATTCACCAGTATACATGGGCACTTTTGAATGCCCTAATTTTCCAAGAAACTCTCTACCCAGTTTTTCCTGCCAGGCTTTTGGTGTTCCACTGTATGCCTCAAACATAAACTATTGCTTCAGATGGCTGCAGGTTGCTCCCTGACTTACACTGTTTTCCAGGAATACCCACTGCTTTTCCACCTTGAGTGAATTCTGAGTTAGGCAAAACAAGACAAAAACCATGTATTATTCCTTCAGGCAGCCTCCAGACCAGTTGGGATAGATAAACACAATTCTTTGTGAATAAGGATAGTTTTGCTGCCTCCAGAAACAAGGACCAGAGTAGCACACTGGGAATGTTGACCACATCTTTAAGACTACTCTAAGCCAGGAAGGGCTGGGGCAAGGACAAGTAAAAATGGAACAAATCTTTACTACAATTTTTAAGTTGCCTTTTTCTTAATTCTACCTTCATTTGGGTGCTGTCAACCTTTGACTGTTTTCCAGAGTCCTATCAAAGTTGTTTCTGATTTTTCCTGCTTCATTTTTCAATGCTTCTGTGGAGAGACCACCTCTTCAAGCTGTCTACATCACCATTTTTACTGACATCACTCCTGTGCAATATATTTTCAATTATGTAAAATTTAAGTAGCACTATTATTGATGTTTTATCAGGAGTCATTCTTATGTATTTTTAGTATATAGACTGATAAGATTTACTGCATTTCTAAATGCAGCCTAATGTATACTGCTCTATAGCTTCCATCCAGCTGGTAGCAAGCGTCCTCCTTTCCAATTATTTCTGGAACTTTGTGGAAGGATGCTTGTGTGTACTCATAAGCTAGTCTTTCAGTTATGAATACCAAAAGACATTACCTTTTTTTTCTCTCTTTTTCCATTTCCCAAATATCCTGTCTGTCTATGACATTGGGACACAAGGCACACATCATCTTAAGCAAAGAACTATTTCCATAATAATTACCAGACTATGAAAAATAAGCTACTTAGGTATAATATGGCTCTGAATTCTAATACAATATAAATTTCTAGTGATTTTCTAATTTAATATACAAGGCATAATATAGAGTCGAAGCTTAAACTGAGGAGAAAAATGGAAAACAATAACTGAATTTTCTTCTTTCTTTCATTTTACTATGGATAGATTTTCAGATTTCTTAAGTTACTTGTGAATAAGTCTCAGAAGCAATAAATGATTTACTTTTCTCTTTGAATGTCATTTTAGAATGGAGTTATCTGAACCATCTGCAGTGTGGGAAGTTGATCCAAATTTGATTGTTACAAACTACTCTGGGAATTGGTTTTCAGTTATTTGGACAAAACATTTTAAAATGTACAAGGAGCAAAGTCAGTTTTTCATAGTCATACCATATGTTTAGAACTTTTTTTTTAGTCCATATCAATAACAACAATAAAATAAAACAGAGTAACTGTGACTCTGATTTTGATTCCTTGGCATTGACTCTCTGTACTCAACTACCATATGTGGTGCAGATTGCTTAAATTCCACTGTAACAACAAAAGCACTTGCATTAAAATGAAAGCCTTTTATCTATCAGAAACAAATTATGCTTTTATACTTGATAAATATTTTAATGTTTTGTTAAATTAATGTAACCTCTCCTTCACAGTAGATACTTGTTAGACCTTAATTAAAATGCCATGTACAATGTCAGATTGTAATATCTAAGACATAAATGTAGAACTTGTTTTAGAGAACATAATAAGCGGCCAAAGTGTTATAAAACAAGTTACGTGGGAGAATAAAAGCTTAAATATCTGAAAGTATGTATTCTAAACAGTGAGAAGGTTAAGAATTAGTATTAAAAGTATTCTAAGTATGAGAATTTTCCCAAAGGCTGATCATCTCCCATTATACATAATACTTAAGAAATATCTAAATTTCAAGAGAATAACAAAATGGTAAAATTGTTAGTGTATCAACAAAAGAGTTTGTTTTTATAAATTGTAAAATGAGAGAACGAATGTTCATAAAATTATATTATCTTGAAAAGAATGTAAAATATGCAGCCTGAGTGCTCTTTTGAAAGCAATTATAATGTATTTAAGTGTGGTTATAATAGAGAATACAAAGAAATATTAAAAAACCCATAATATCTATGAAAGTTTTAATATTCCACTGTATATTTTCTAATTTTCTACAGTAAGACTCAGATATTTTGAAATTTGGAAAGAAGAAAAATTTTAGTCTCTATGATTTAATCAAAGATGAAATTTAGATGTTTTCATTTCCATAATGGTCACATATGTGACAATGAATGGGAGTGGTGATATAGATTAAAGAAATCACTTTTTTACTCAAAGCATTATGAAACTGCTAAAGATTAATGGACTCTTTTACCTTTGAAGTAATCACAAACAAGATAGATATCTTTCTTCCTGTAATGAATTGAGCATAGTTTGTTTTGTTTTGTTTTTTTTCCTTGGCGGCTACAGAATCAACTCACTTATCTCATTCAGTTTGGCAATTTTTCATTATTGCTAAGAGGCTCAACAGCCTTAAAAACCTTTTTCAGTTTTCAGCATGAATCCTAGAATCGTTCATCTCAAATACTCAAGCTATGTTTGCTGAAACGAAAAAAAAAAAAAAACTATCAAAAGTAGTTCACAATAGTAGAAAGACTCCCTGTGACATAATATCTTTTTCTGTCTCATGTGTTTGTTTGTTTTCTCTGTCACTAGTACTGGGATTCTAACCTTAGGGAAAGCACTGGACAGGGAAAGCACTGATCGCTACATTCTGATCGTCACTGCTAATGATGGCAGGCCAGATGGGGTGAGTACTCTCTTTGGGAAAGGGTTTTAAAAATAGTCCTAAAGGAACTGAGAGAAACTTGTAGTTTATACTCTAAAACAACTTATTACAGTCATGAATTCATGAATTAATCTCTTTTTCATTTGGAGCAACTACTTAAAATTACTCAAAGTGCTTTTTTCTCCAATGGGCTCTTTTGCGGTACGTGGGCCTCTCACTGTTGTGGCCTCTCCCGTTGCGGAGCACAGGCTCCGGACATGCAGGCTCAGCAACCATGGCTCACGGGCCCCGCCACTCCACGGCATGTGGGATCTTCCCAGACCGGGGCACGAACCCATGTCCCCTGCATCGACAGGCGGGCTCTCAACCACTGCACCACCAGGGAGCCCTCCAATGGGCTCTTTTAATCAATGAACCTATATTCTGAATTTGTTATGGAGCTGCAACTTTGACTTGACAGAATAGATACATGGAATTTACTCTCTTAGCTAATTTATGGGGAAAATGATATCTAACTTAGTCTAAGAAGTATTTCATTGTGTCCATCACCAGCACAGCACTGGCAGTTCTGGCAGTTTTACCATGTTGGAATCTATTTCCTTTAAAGTCACATTTTTGAGGGTGGGGGACAGTGGAGGGAAGGGAATTTGTGCATAAGTACCTTGAAGCACTTAGGAAACCAAGTTGACTGATTCTATAGGTTATTTGTAAGCGGCGCTCGGAATCTTGACTAATCCTTGATGATTGAAATGGTTTAAAAGGGCCCATAATTCTAGAGAAGATAAATTTTATTTCCTCTGCACCTAAAAATTAGTATTAAAAATAAATAAATTGTTTAGTCATGTAGGTGTGTTTTAAAGTCATTTGATTGTATTCTTCAATCTACCTATCCACAACTACCACTATTCTGATTTTTAAGCACTGTAACAATGCATTCGTTGGCAGTGCTTTATTAGACTGTTTTTTCCACCATTTCTATGCCACAAAGTAGCTTTTGTCTTTAGTCTAGTGCATATGGGCCAACTCAGCACTTTTCTCTAGAAATAATTTCAAATTCAGTATAAGTGTCTAGAAGACTCACCCAGTTCAAATAGCAGTGTATCTCCAGTTTACTTGAAATGACTTCTTTGATCAAAAAATAGACTGGATGGGGGTATATAATGCTCTCCTCACGCTTTTTTGAGGAGGATTGCTGTAGAAAATTTACCATACAAAATTGATACTAGACAGTTTTATCATCTTAATTAAAAATTAGAAAAATAGGTAAGGATAATTACTTAAATTTGGTGAACAATCTGCCCATAATAAGCTATTTGCCACTTTTCAAACATTAGATAAACAGCTATATGTGGAAAATAAAATATACAAAACAGTTTTAGTAAATAGTGAGGCCAAGAGAAGGCACTTAGAGGTTAGGTGAGTCAATAAAAATAAAATCTAAGATTATGTTTTACATATGCAATCCCCTTAATTAATATAGTGTGCCTGTATAAGATATATGTAAAGAAGTCAGTGAGAATCTCAAGAAGAAAATAATTGAGAACTTGACTTATGATGAAAGTTTAATGTGTAATTTGGCTAGGAAATAACTGAGGGGGAAAATTTTAAGGAAAAGAGGGAATTATTAAGCATGGAATAAGGGGTATAATTAGAGTGAAGTAAAATTAATAAGGAGGTTTTAGGTCAGCCATTTGAGATAGGTCACATGATGAATCAGAAATTAATGGAAGTAATATTAGCTAGCACCTTTTACCTCTGGCCTTAAAAGTAAGATTTCTTAGACAACAGTAAAGATGGAAAAGAAATAGCATATTAAGCTATCTGGCATAGTTTCAGTCTACTAATTATGGTTTTGGCCACATAAAAAACTGAAAATAAGTTCTGGGCTAACATTAGTGGTTTAGTTCTTTCTAGAGCTTTTTTTCTTTTTTTTTTTTCTCTCCAGTTATTTACTTGTTAATTTCAATTCTCCTTGGCCAGGTCACTTAGCATTTCTAGTTCCCTCAATTTTTCTTTCTTTAAGAATGAATAAGGTCTCATTCAGCTTTAAAATTATGATCCTTTTAAGCAAATTTGTTTCATTTTCAAAAGTGTGTACTGAGAATGTCACTAGGGAAAGAAACATTTAGATTTCAAACAAAAGCTTCTTCAGTTAGTTTCATCATTTATATAATTTTAAGGATCGACTTATACATGTGCACATACAGTGGGGTGTTGAAGAAGAAAGTAATTACAAAATAATAATAGTCCCATATTTTGATAGCACTTTTCTTATCTAAATATTTAAACTTATGTCCTTTGTAGAATTATAGTAAAATTAACTGTTTAGCCTTAACAATCACAGGTTTTAAGAAAGGTATTTAATAAGAACACAGGTGGATGGACTTTTCTTAAATTAAAGGATTACCAGCAATTTATGTGAAACAAATTGCAAAGATATAATTTGAATATTGCAGAATAGAGTCAATAGTTCTAATGTGTAGCCCAGAAATCTGCATTTTTAGTGATAATCCAAGTGATTCTGATGCAAGCGATCTTCAGACCACTTTCCAAGAAATATATAAGCTGGAAGTTATTCTCTGTGTGTTTATTACTTTACATTTCTGCCAGAGAAATGGATATTCTTTATTTCATATACTATCTCTAAGATATGGATAAATACATCTATATGGTCTATAAATTTCAGCCCCTATTAGCACAGGAATGGTGGATTTGTTATTTACTTCTTAGTTCGCCTAGTGATCCAGTTCTCATTTATACCACCTAGTTACAGACCACAGCCTTTGAGGACCCAGTATAGGCTGAAATCATCCCACTCCATAGTGTCAAGAATGGGACTTTTAAAGAATAGGATGGACACCAGTAAAGGAAATACAGATAGGCTGGCACTTTATTATGCAAGCAGTTAGAAGGAAGGTCAGCAAACTCTAGCATGGCTACTCTTAGATTTTGGCTCCCAGCTGTCCATTTTAATGTCTCCTTCACCCTCAGGCAAATTGGGAACTACTGCTACTATAAAGGCACATCTTTTTACTAGCTTTAAATCTTTTTACTAGCTTTAACTCTAACACAACTTTTAAAGAAATAACATTTGTTAAACTGATTTTTGTTATTAAAGCAATGTAGCTCTCTTAGAGAAAATTTGGAAAATACATAAAAGTTAAAAGGAGAAAATAACATGACTTGTATTTCATCTAATCAGATGACATTTAAATTTATACATATCCATATACATCTACACACAAGTGTATGTCGATGTGCATGCATTCTTTAAATTAAATGATTTCATGGAGAGATGCACACAGAAGAGTGGACAAACCATAACTGTACAGCTTAATGAATTTTCACATAGTGAAAATACTTGTATAATCACTATTCAGAACAAGAAACAGAAATTAATTAGCACTCCAGAAGCCCAGCCTTACAGTCGTGCCAGTTTCTACTCTACCTTCTTCACAAAAGTCATCCCTGTCCTGACTTCTATCACAATGGAGTATTTCTGCCAGTCTTTGAAATTTATATATTTGGAATCATGTAGTGTGTACTGTGTTGTGTCTGACTTCGTACACTCAGCCTTACATTCCTGAAATTCATTGAGGTGAATGTAGTCTGTACATTCTTAGTATCACATGTTATTCCGTTGTGTGCAAAAAACACAATCTGTTATATAAACATCTACTATTGGTGGGCATTTAGGTTGTTTCCCGGCTTTGACTAAACAACACTGTTCTGCTTGTCTTTGACATTTCTTTAAATAAAATTTTATTGGGAGTTTTAAATACAGAAATATATACAAATCATACTGAATAGCTGTATAAATTTTCACAAAATAAGCCCATCAATGTAGCTAGTACACAAATAAAGAAATAAGCCATTATCAATACCCAAGAATTCTCTGCTATGCCTGGTAATATTTTTAATGACCACTGGACATTATATATGAAAAATTATAAAGGCTTGGAATAAAATTATATTGCTCAAAAGAAGATTTAATATATGTCTGTTAAAATAAGGACAGATCACCTTAATACAACCAAAATTTGACTATTGAGGTTTTTTTTTCTTTTTTCTTTTGTGGTACGCGGGCCTCTCACTGTTGTGGCCTCTCCCATTGCGGAGCACAGGCTCTGGACACGCAGACTCAGCAGCCATGGCTCACGGGCCTAGCCGCTCTGTGGCATGTGGAATCTTCCTGGACCAGGGGACGAACCCATGTCCATGTCCGACTGCATCGGCAGTCGGACTCTCAACCACTGCGCCATCAGGGAAGCCCTTGACTATTGAGTTTTAATCTGAGTAAGGCCTCGTCTAGACGTTATGCAGCATTACTCATAGAGTATAGAACTTCAGTGATCCCAAGAAAGCATGTGCTATATTCAGTCTTTGATTAGACAGAGCAGTTTCCAGCTTGTGTCACGTACGAAGATGTTCTTTGATTTTGCAACAGAAAGGATGGGGTATTTACCAGGACTTCTCCTCCTTAGTAGCTAGAAGTCCAGTTTTTGACCCCTCAGGCCCATGACCGCTGCAAAATTTCTTCAGGTTCACTTCCTCTAAGTCACTTCTTTATGCTCAGCTATTTAGCCTCTCACCCCACGTCACTTACAGATTAGGACAAATCCTGTTTGTCTTTTTTAAAAAGAAAGTTAAGTAATTTTCTCATGACAGTACCATCCTGCTTTTCCTCCTACTTTTTATTTTCATGTTATTAAATATTTAATATCGTAGCATAATGGATTTTTCATTTTCCAGCCAAGAGTACTTTCGTTCTCTAATTTTGTCTCAGCCTTCTGTGATCTGCCCCTCACTGTGACAGAGCTGGGTGGAGGGCATGTGCTGTACTCAGGCTTTGATTAGACAGAGCATTTTCCAGCTTGAGTCATGTATGAAGATGTTCCTTGATTGTGCAAAAGTCATTGACCTACATTATGTTCTCGAGTTGCAGCAGGCTAGGGATTTTACCTTCTAACCAGGTAGCACGTACTACTGGTAGGATTACCCACTTACCATTTCCTTAAGCTGTATAACCAAAAGGGTGTGTGTGTGTGTGTGTGTGTGTGTGTGTGTGTGTGTGTGTGTGTTTTTTTTTTATGTTTAGGGGTGTATGGTCCTCAAACTCTTGGTTTAGATGTGAACCTAGAAAATTACTAATATATTATTTTCTGGTAGTATTTGCTTACCTGAGAATACCCATTTGACATACCACGCTATTTTATAGTGTACTAGTTGTATTTTTAAACAGTACAACATATAAGTGGTAAAAACTGCAGAAATGTTACATTTCAGAGAAAAAGGGGTACAAGTGTCTATAAACAAAAATCTACCACCCACAAAATGTGAACAAGATAAAGGTAAAACACTTTCTAAAAGTAAGCCTCCAGGAAATATTTGACATTTTCAAGAAGATGTTTGCCCTTTAATATCATTTGTTTTTTCCATCTGTTTTTTGAGGTGTTTGAAAATTGCGAGATTCCTCTTTTTTTTTCCTTGTCTCTTTTGGAAAGCTAAGGAATAGGAATATTAATGAGATGACTTTCAGATAGACAAATGCCAGTATGACTAATTAACCGACATCAAAATAAAAATAACTCCTCTCACATTTAATCCCCCTCCCATTTTTTTTTTCTTTAAGACCTCAACTGCCACGGTAAATGTGGTGGTGACAGATGTCAATGACAATGCTCCAGTGTTTGATCCCTATCTGCTCAGAAATCTGTCAGTGGTGGAAGAAGAAGCCAATGCGTTTGTGGGTCAAGTATGGGTAAGTGGAGTATTTATGTGTATCTTAAATGTATTTTTTAAAAGTAATTTTCTTACATTTTAATTTGAAAAGAGATTCAGCTAATGCCATGTGTTAAATGATAGAGCATCAGAATTATCTGAAAGCAATAAGCAAGATCACTTGGGTATAAGACAAGATGGTAATAAAGTGCATTCATTCTTGATCACTGTGCTGGATAACCTTCAAGATTTTTTTTTTTATAAATCATATTGTGTCCATATGGATTTAAGTTGTTAAGCTCGTTGATTTATATTTTATGACCATCGTATAATTTAAACATTGATTCATTTGAGAGTATTATTTTCTTATTTAATATATATTTTTACTTTCTGGAATTACAATAAAGTATTTTTAGAGAAGTATGTAATTATCTATACCATTAAGCATAAATTTGGAAATGCATACCTCAAAACACGAATGCTTAGATGTAATGTCATTTGCTTGTGTAAACATATCTTTAGCATCTCCTGTGTACCTTATATTTCAGTTGCATCCCTGTCCAACACACTCAACTCTCATTTCTAGGCATGCTCTCTTAATTCCTAACTGGAAATATTAGCCAGTTTCTGTTACTCTTTTCATGAATAATCCCATTTTTCTTAAATCAGAGACAATACTTTTTTCAATTAGGCCATGCCTGGTCTTGAAGGTAGTGGTCTAGAAACCATAAGATGAGGGAAATTTTTGAGGAATGTACATATATCTTGAAGTGTTGACCTCAAATGATGCATCTGTGTGGTCTCCAGGCAAGGAAAGAATCCTCCAGCAAGAGTGAGTCAACCTGGTACCTCAAGTCCAGGTTTCAGGGTCCTACATCTTTCCTGTTAAGGCCTGGAGTTTTAAATAAGAGGTTTGCTGGTGCTTTGCAGTAAATCTTCTCTACAATTCAACTACTATTACAATCAAACAAAGGGTCTGTTTTTCAGTTCAGTCTTCTCTCTGGCTTTAAAAGAGGAGGGTTTCTTTAAATGCTGTCAGCGAGACCCCTCTGACTTGAGCTTGAGCTCATCAGTTTTTTTCCTGAGAGCACTGGCAATACTTGCAACAACTGTTAACTCTATAGACATTGCCATTATCATTGTCACTTTCTTTCTCAAATCCTGGAGAAATTGATAAGATATACATCCCCTTATGCCTTTTTACCATCCCAGTTCACCACAAGAGAGAGTCTTGTAATTATTCTGTTACAACATGCCAAGTGGTCTTGATGCCATGTGGCCAGCAAGACATTCAACTCCAGAACCCCACACAGTACCTCTGGTATCAAAAGTTTTACTGTAGATTCTACAAGAAAAAACCTGGCGACAAAAGAGTCAGGTATAAATAGTTTTTCTGAGAAGTTAAAGTAATACTAATAGGGAAGTGAGGAAGGGATGCAGAGAAGAGAAGGCAGACAATAAAGGGATTGCAGTTAACCAGCTGTCCTTAAGAGAAATGGAGCTTAATCTGAAGGACAAATTCTGGGAAGTGACACAAAATACATTCCCCAGAATTAATGATCCTGAAAAGTGATGGAACTGGTAAATTCACACACTAACACCTGAGAGTTCTTGGTCCGCGATGCTGTGGATGAGGGCACATATTGAGCACTTCTTACCTCCAAGCAAGCATCCAGCTCTCTGCAATTCTGATATAAGGGCTTTCAGTGGGACTGCAGTTACTAGCAGATGGAAGTTGGCCAGAAACTATACATGCTCTGAGGGAAATGCATGGGGCACTGACAGTTTCTGTTACACCAAGCAAAGAAGTAATTAAATCTATAAGAGGGGCATGTTCTGAAAACAGAGAAAGGGGGCAATGTTGAAGCTGATTCATGAAGGATGAATACTGGTGAGAAGGAAGTTGAAAGGGGTTAGAAACTGTCTAAGGAAAGTTGATTGCATGGATAAAAGCATAGACAAATGACAGCATGTGACATGTCATAATTACATTAAATAAGATGTGCCACATCATAAATGTTTCTCTTTGCCATGTTGTAGAAGGTGCTGGGGGGACCTCTATAGAGAGTCTGAGGTGCTGGTATCATTAGATTTTTATTTTATAAAGATTGCTGCTAAGTAGATTGTAATGGAAGATTATAAATCCAGAAAGCTGAATTAGAAGGCAATTATAGCCCAGCTGAAATCCATGGCTGTACATTCCAAACCAGTCTAACAGCTCTCCCCTTTTGCCGTGGGTGTGTTTTTGTTATTAATTTTGAGGTGTACCTTTGAACACTGGGATCCCTGAAACTACTAGGTCTGTAGAACTATACTTGTGAAGGTAACTTGCTTGCAGCTTTAACAATTAGAAACTCTTCCCAAATAAAACTTGTCTTCGAAAAAAAAAAAACAAACTTGAACTAATGTAATAGTTTAATCATAATGGTAGTTAAATTATATTACAGTTGTCACTCTAGGATGCCACTTTGATGACAACTGAAAATTATTTTAATTAGATCTATCAAGTATTCAGATAAAATAAAGAGGTATTGGAAATTTAGGAAAATTATCTTTCCCATTTCTTTTAATTTACTTAGCATTGGAGGCATAAAACCCATAGGGAATATACAGGTCATAACACATACATAGGCATTAGCATGCTGATTGAGTTTTAGTTCTATTTTTCCTTTCTCTTAACCTATCTTTGCCACTTTTCCTAGTGATTCTTTGTCTTTGAAAGAATTACAGCATTAACTTTTATTTATTGTCTCCTGGTTCTCAAATTTGATGAGAAACATTCTCTATAATTTCTCAGCATTAAAAATTGAAATATAGACTTTAGCACTCATAATTTGATAAAGGAATAATTTTCCTGGTCTTTAGGCAATAACATGTTTTCATAAAAACCAAAATGAGTTTGAAAGTACAAAGCAGAAGGAAAACATGCAAAGCAGTCACATCCCACTGATTCAGCACAGTTCCAGTTCATAGAATGGAACTTTGATGCATCACAATGGTCTCCTATTGCTACCTAATGATAACTATATAATACATTAATTTCACTAAATGACTCATGCTCCACTTATAAAATTTAATTTTAATTGTCACCAAAAACTATTAAGACACACTTAAACCCAAAATATGTATGGTTAGTTATTGTATTCAATTTGAGTTACCAACTTCGTGTTTTTGTTCTAATGACGTTTTAGTACGAGTAAACCAATATTTGAATTCAGATGCTGAAGGAACCGTGTATTTCCTTTTTATTTATTAAGGTAGTGTTTTAGTATCAAACTTTACTTACTAGGTAATACTTCTGAAGCAATATTTCTGGGTTATACAGAGCCAAAAGTTTTATTAGCATATTAAAAATGAACTTAAAAAAATTTGAAGTATAGTTGATTTACAATGTTGTGTTTCAGGTATACAGTAAAGTGATATGGTTATGCATATATATATTTTCAGATTATTTTTGTAATATGGGCAGAGTGGGCACACAGCCATTAGTATTATATACGACCATTAACACGTGACCCTTAGCGTGGTTAGAGGTCCCGCTCAGTCAGCCTCGTTGTGGTCTTCTGGGCAGAATGTGGCGAGAGGCAGATGGAGGCCTTCTCCCCAGGGCCCTCCAGGCCCTGCAGCCTCAGGCCGCTGGGTGAGCTGGGGGCCCAGGGACAGGCTGAGGGCTGTGTCCTGCAGAGCTCCAGAGCCCTCGCCAGGGCCGCCCACTGGCCAGGCCCAGGCCTTGAAGCAGCTGCGAACCTCTCCCCCATCCCGGCTTTCGTGACATAATGGTGGCAGCGGTCTCCATGGGCCATAGTCTGTGGAGGCCTCAGCAACTGGACTACATGGACACTGCCATTAAGGTAGCAGCTTCAACCAGCTTCAGTCTCTCCATTCAAATTCAAAAATTGGTACAGCTTAGTTAAGTTGTCTACCCCTAGGAGGTGGCCAGAGGTCAGGGTTCGATAACATTTTCCCTTATAAGTTATTACAAAATATTGGGTATAGTTCCCTGTGCTATACAGTAGGTACTTGTTGGTTCTCTATTTTAGATATAATAGTGTGTTTATGTTAATCCCGAACCCCTAATTTATCCGCCCCCCTTTCCCCTTTGGTAACTATAGTTTGTTTTCTATGTCTATGGGTCTGTTTCTGTTTTGTAAAAAGTTCACTTGTATCTTTTCTTTTTTTTTTTAGATTCCACATATAAGCAATATAATATATTTGTCTTTCTCTGCCTTACTTCATTTAGTGTGATCATCTCTAGGTCCATCCATATTGCTGCAAATGGCATTATTTCATTCTTTTTTATGGTTGAGTAATAGTCTGGCTAAACTTGTTTTTTAATGTAGAAGTTACTATACACAGATATAGTATACCACACTTAAATTTGAGAATCTTTTCCATATTCTCAAAACACAAGCAGTAGCAGTATAGTTGGGGGAAAGATGTATATAGAATAAAATCTAGCAAACACAGTAAGAATAGATTGTGTCTCTATGTCAAATGTCAAATGTGTCATACTGATTATTTACTAAAAGGAATGAAAAACACCACAAAGGACTAAGTTGGCTCTGTCAGGATTCATGGGAAAAATGTATCATCTTCAATAACTTAACAAATTAGTAAGATTCTAGGTTAAAAAAAAAAAAGGAAATAGATATACCAGGTGGATGTGGTGCAAGATACAATTGAGCCGAAAAGGCAATTTGAGAAAAAGTCAGTTGTCTGTCAATAATGGAAGATTTGCTTAGAGAAATTCTAGAAAATTGGTTAATACATGTTGAGTTCAGATGGGGAAGGCCAGGAAAGCCTAATGAAATAGCCACTGATAAAAAGACTTTGTCAGTGTAATGTTTTGTTTAGTACCCTTCACAGTATTTCACAGGAGATAACAAATCATGATACTTAGTTCAATATGGTGTGTGTCATTTTCATTTGTTTTCTCAACTAATGTCTCATAGATTCAATCTTGAGTCTGGGGTGGAGAGTGAGGGGAAGATAAAGGAAGATCTTTTAATAAACACAGTCTTAGATACAGGGTCACAAGAGAACTTCTTTGTACTTTTCTAACAGAGTCTAGCTTATCAAGGAGAATGAGAGGGTGTTTTTACTTAGGCACACTTGCTGCTGTAGGTGCTTCAGCGCATCACTCTGTGTGCATGTTTCAGGTCAGTGGATACTGAAGGGAGAGCAGCAGAGAGAAACCTTGGAGCTCATATCAAAGGTGTCTAGCCTTCATGATAGCATCTGTTTGAGGAGTTTCTTAGGGGCCAGAATTCTTTTTCAGTTCTTCATCTCAGTTTTCAGAGTAGCCCTGGGCATGCATGCATGCACAGATTCATCAGAGAAGGCACATTTGGACACAACACTGCCTGTTAAGGTTAAAAATGGTTCTCAGCATTATATACAATACAGAGTGAACCTCTTCCCAGCAAACTTCCAGTTAATACCTTGTAGAATTTCTTATGCTGAACTGACTTCTTTTAGCTCTAAGTAACAGAAATAGAGCTCTGAGTCAACAAAATGTTCTTCCAGTTCTAAAATAAAAGAGGCTGAATTTATTTAACCTGAAACAGAAATGTATTCCCATTGTGAGATCTGCATGCTAAATCTCAGCTGAGATGAAGTGGTAGTGATTCAGTTTTAAACCCTTAAAGCAGTTTTAAAATCATTAGTAAACTGCAGTGTTTAGAAGGGTAGTGATGGTGCCATTTTAAAAAGAAATTGATATCTCCTTCAACTATACAATTTAATATTAAAATAAATCTGAACCTCAGTGGTCTGTCTCTGATTAACGTAGTTGTCCTCTCCCTGTGTGGGGTTCTAAAAATGAAATGAAGGTGGGGAGCTTTATGGTGTTTTATTTAGCTTTTGTAACTCAGCATGATGTTCAACAGTGCCGAAAACCATAATACTTCTTTTTTAAGTGGGCCACAAGTGTGGATTTTTATGGGTTCTCTTGTCAAATCAAACTGTATAATGCAAAAACTGTGCTCATTCAAGTAAAGAAGCCCACGCAATTTGAAAACTTAATGATGTCCATTTTAATGCTGCTACCTAAAAATATTTATAATGGAGATTTATCTATTGCTTGTGAGTATTTTTGAAGCTTGATGATCTTTCAGATATTCAATTAGTGGTTCATAAATAGATTAGAAAATTTTATGCATATATTTTTATAATATTTACTTGGGATATATCCTTTCGCCAGTTTTTAGTCTTAACTATCAGCTATTATAATAGATACATATACATGTGCATACGTGTATGTGTATAAATATTCACAGTTGTATAATCCCAGATGCATAATGAATGATATCCATCCTCAACCCCATAGTACCTAATGACCTCTTTATTACTAAATGTCATCTTTATCTGAATAACTGCACTGCTGCATTTGAGATGGATCTCACACTCTCCTTTATGAGACTCTACTACCTGTTTGCTCCTGGTTTTCATGTTTAAGCATGTCTGATTCTTTCTGTCTTCCCTTTATCTGTTTCTTCATAAACCTTCTTTAAAAAGTATTGTATTAGTCCTTTTCCTCCTAGTTCTATTGAGGTAAAACTGGTATACAAAAAGGGACATATAATTAATGTATGCGATTTGGTGACTTTCAGTTGGGAAATATACATGTACACTTGTGTTACCATCACCACAATCAGGGTAATAACCATATTCATCACCTCCAAAACAAACTCTGGATATTGGAACTGTCTTCTCATTTGTTTTAATTCTACACATTTTGGGGGGAAATTCCACTGACATTAAAGACCACTGTTTTAATTACACTTGGATACTGATGTCTTCCACAGCTATATCTATAACCGCTTCTGCTCCTTCAGCCTACAGCCTCAAATAGACATTTATCTGTAAAACAAACCCGCCTGAATGTCCTAGAGGCACCTCAAATTCAACATGTTTAAGATTGAACCCTTATTTTCATCTCCCTCAGAAAGGGCTTCTTGCTCTGAATTCTGCCTCTCAGTTTATTATTCCCAAGCCAAACTGGAGAGGCATCTCAGTCTTCTCTTTCTCCCTCACTGTCTGTATCCAGTCAGTCACCAATCTTGATAATTTTACATGCTTCAAATAGTTTTCAAATTTTCTCCTCTCTCCAAAACAACAAATCAGGCTCTCATTATATGTCTCCTGACCTATTGTTACAACCTCCTAATACATTATCCTATCATTAATCTTAACAAACCTCATACTTATCCTTAATGTAACTGCTGGGGATGCCTCTAAGAAACATAGTTCAATAGTAGAAAGTAACCCTCAATGCAGCAAACAAGGCACACTTCCCATTACTGCTTTTACAACTTCACCTGCAGGAACACTAACCTGCTTGAGGTTACTAATGCATGTTCTCAGAACTCTCCCATGACTGTTTGCCTCTGCTCATGCCCTCTGCCCTCATTTCTTCATTCTCCATTTTTTATTTAGATAGCTCATCCTGGAAAATTTTAGTCAAACATAATCTTTTCCAGAAAAGCTTTTTCTGAACTTTTCTATGTCCTAAATCGCCCATCTCACACTGTGCACAACTTTTTGGTAGTTCTTACCAAAGTCTATTGAAAGTTTCCATTTACTCAAATTTCTTGAAAGCAGAGACTGTCATATTGATCCTAGAAACCTCACTACTCAGCCCAATATTTGGGTCTTATAAGATGCTAAATTAAACTAGACCTAATGGATTAAAATGATCTGAAAGTACATTTTTCCACTGAAGATTCATGAACGTTGTAGAAAGAGAAATATATGTCAACAACTAAAATACCTATTTGGCTTACCTCACACACATATGTGCAAGTAAATAAGTAGTCTTGATAAATGGAGAAAAACTGTTGATACTGGAAATCTCTCTACTTTTAGAATTGCAACATGTAGAATAGTATATATAGGGTTGATTTAAAAAGCAGTATTGGAGACCTTCAAGATGGCGGAAGAGTAAGACGTGGAGATCACCTTCCTCCCCACAGATACACTAGAAATACATCTACATGTGGAACAACTCCTACAGAACACCTACTGAACGCTGGCAGAAGACCTCAGACTTCCCAAAAGGCAAGATACTCCCCATGTGCCTGGGTAGGGCAAAAGAAAAAAGAAAAAACAGAGACAAAAGAATAGAGACGGGACCTGCACCAGTGGGAGGGAGCTGTGAAGGAGGGAAGGTTTCCACACACTAGGAGCCCCTTCACGGGTGGAGATGGTGGGTGGCGGGCAGTCACCAGCCTGAGAGGCTTGTCTGCTCACCCTCCGGGTCAGGCGGGGGCTGGGAGCTGAGGCTCGGGCTTCGGAGGTCAGATCCCAGGGAGAGGACTGGGGTTGGCTGCGTGAACACAGCCTGAAGGGGGCTAGTGCACAACAGCTAGCTGGGAGGGAGTCCGGGAAAATGTCTGAAACTCCCTAAGAGGCAAGAGACTTTTTCTTGCCTCTTTGTTTTGCAGTGAGCGAGGGGAGGGGATTAAGAGTGCTGTTTAAAGGAGCTCCAGAGATGGATGCAAGTCGCGGCTAACAGTGCAGACCCCGGAGACGGGCATGAGATGTTAAGGCTGCTGCTGCCACCACCAAGAAGACTGTGTGCAGACACAGGTCACTATCCATGCCTCCCCTCCGGGGAGCCTGTGCAGCGTGCCACTGTCAGGGTCTCGTGATCCAGGGACAAATTCCCCGGGAGAACACATGGTGCACCTCAGGCTGGTGCAATGTCATGCCGGCCTCTGCCGCTGCAGGCATGCCCCTCATCCGTCCCTGCGGCCTGAGTGAGCCCGAGCCGCCAAATCAGCTGCTCCTTTAACCCTGTCCTGTCTGAGCGAAGAACAGACGCCCTCCGGCGACTTACACGCAGAGGCAGGGCCAAATCCAAAGCTGAACCCCGGGAGCAGTGCGAACCCAGAAGAGAAAGGGAAATCTCTCCCAGCAGCATCAGGAACAGCAGATTAAATTTCCACAATCAACTTGATGTTCCCTGCATCTGTGGATTACCTGAATAGACAACGAATCATCCCAAATTAAGGTGGTGGGCTTTAGGAGCAACGATATATATATATATTTTTTTTCCTTTTTCCCTTTTGTGAGTGTGTATATGTATGCTTGTGTGTGTGATTCTGTCTGTATAGCTTTGCTTTTACCATTTGTCCTAGGCTTCTGTCGGGTGTTTTGGGGTTTTTTTTAATATACTTTTTAGGGCTTGTTATCATTGGTGGATTTGTTTTTTGGTTTGGTTGCTCTCTTCTTTCTGTATTTCTTTTTTTTTTTTTTGCGGTACGCAGGCCTCTCACTGTTGTGGCCTCTCCCATTGCGGAGCACAGGCTCCAGACGCGCAGGCTCCGCGGCATGTGGGATCTTCCCGGACCGGGGCATGAACCCGCGTCCCCTGCATTGGCAGGCGGACTCTCAACCACTGCGCCACCAGGGAAGCCCCTTGTTAATTTTTGATAATTATTTTTTATTTTAAAAACTTTATTTATTTATTTTTCTTTGTTTCTTTTTTTCTCCCTTTTATTCTGAGCTACGTGGATGACAGGGTCTTGGTGCTCTGGCTGGGTGTCAGGCCTGTGCCTCTGAGGTGTGAGAGCCGAGTTCAGGACATTGGTCCACCAGAGACCTCCCAGCTCCATGTAATATCAAACGGCAAAGATCTCCCAGAGATCTCCATCTCAACGCCAAGACCCAGCTCCACTCAACAACCAGCAAGCTACAGTGCTGGACACCCTATGCCAAACAACTATCAAGACAGGAACACAGGGCTTCCCTGGTGGTGCAGTGGTTGAGAGTCCGCCTGCTGATGCAGGGGACATGGGTTCGTGCCCCGGTCCAGGAAGATCCCACATGCCGCGGGTCGGCTGGGCCCATGAGCCATGGCCGCTGGGCCTGCGCGTCCAGAGCCTGTGCTCTGCAATGGGAGAGGCCACAGCAGTGAGGGGCCTACATACCGCAAAAAAAAAAAAAAAAAAAAGACAGGAACACAACACCACCCCATTATCAGAGAGGCTGCCTAAAATCATAGTAAGGTCACAGACACCCCAAAACACACCACCAGACGAGCACATGAACACCAGAAAGACAAGATCCAGCCTAGAACACAGGCACTAGTCCCCTCCACAAAGAAGCCTACACAATGCACTGAAACAAACTTAGCCACTGGGGGCAGACACCAAAAACAACAGAAACTATGAACCTGCAGCCTGCGAAAAGGAGACCCCAAACACAGTAAGTTAAGAAAAATGAGAAGAGAGAGAAACATACAGCAGATGAAGGAGCAAGGTAAAAACCCACTAGACCAAACAAATGAAGAGGAAATAGGCAGTCTACATGAAGAAGAATTCAGAGTAATGATAGTGATCCAAAATCTTGTAAGTAGAATGGAGAAAATACAAGAAATGTTTAACAAGGACCTAGAAGAACTCAAGAGCAAACAGACAATGATGAACAATGCAATAAATGAAATTATAAATTCTCTAGAAGGAATCAATAGCAGAATAACTGAGGCAGAAAAACTGATAAGTGACCTGGAAGATAAAGTAGTGGAAATAACTACTGCAGAGCAGAA
The DNA here is from genome assembly GCF_000442215.2 of Lipotes vexillifer. Lineage (NCBI taxonomy): Eukaryota > Metazoa > Chordata > Mammalia > Artiodactyla > Lipotidae > Lipotes > Lipotes vexillifer. Next base: position 119,675 of record NW_006798376.1, read on the forward strand.
TAAAGAAAAAAATGAAAAGAATTGAGGACAGTCTCAGAGACCCCTGGGACAACATTAAACACACCAACATTGGAATTATAGGGGTCCCAGAAGAAGAGGAAAAAAAAAAGGGACTGAGAAAATATTTGAAGTGATTATAGTTGAAAATTTCCCTAATATGGTAAAGGAAATAGTTAAGTCCAGGAAGCACAGATTGTCCCATACAGGATAAATCCAAGGAGAAACACGCCAAGACACATATAAGTCAAACTATCAAAAATTAAATACAGAGAAAAAATATTACAAGCAGCAAGGGAAAAACAACAAATAACATACAAGGGAATCCCCATAAGGTTAACAGCTGATCTTTCAGCAGAAGACCTACAAGCCAGAAGGGAGTGGCAGGACATATTTAAAGTGATGAAAGGGGAAAACCTACCACCAGGATTACTCTACCCCTCAAGGATTTCATTCAGATTCGATGGAGAAATTAAAATCTTTACAGACGAGCAAGAGCAAAGAGAATTCAGCATCACCAAGCCAGCTTTACAACAAGTGCTGAAGGAACTTCTCTAGGCAAGAAACACAAGAGAAGGAAAAGACCTACACCAACAAATCCGAAACAATTAAGAAAATGGTAATACGAACATACATCTCAATAATTAACTTAAATGTAAAAGGATTAAATGCTCCAACCAAAAGACATTGACTGGCTAAATGGATACAAAAACAAGACCCATATATATGCTATCTACAACAGACTGACTTCTGACCTAGGGACACATACAGAATGAAAGTGAGGGGATGGAAAAAGATATTCCATGCAAATGGAAATCAAAAGAAAGCTAGGGTAGTAATTCTCATATCAGACAAAGTAGACTTTAAAATAAAGACTATTACATGAAACAAGGAAGGACACTACATAATGATCAAGTGATCAATCCAAGAAGAAGATATAACAATTGTAAATATTTATGTACCCAGCATAGGAGCACCTCAATATATAAGGCAAATGCTAACAGCCTTAAAAGGGGAAATTGACAGTAACACAATCATAGTAGGGGAGTTTAACACCCCACTTTCACCAAAGGACAGATCATCCAAAATGAAAATAAATAAGGAGACACAAGCTTTAAATGATACATTAAACAAGATGGACTTAATTGATATTTATAGGACATTCCATTCAAAAACAACAGAATACACATTCTTGTCAAGTGCTCATGGAACATTCTCCAGGATAGATCATATCTTGGGTCACAAATCAAGCCTTGGTAAATTTAAGAAAATTGAAATTGTATCAAGTATCTTTTCTGACCACAATGCTATGAGACTAGATACCAATTACAGGAAAAAATCTGTAAAAAATACAAACACATGGAGGCTAAACAATACACTACTTAGCCAAGAGATCACTGAAGAAATCAAAGAGGAAATAAAAAAATACCTAGAAACAAATGACAATGAAAACATGATGACCCAAAACCTATGGGATGCAGCAAAAGGAGTTCTAAGAGGGAAGTTTATAGCAATACAATCCTACCATAAGAAACAAGAAACATCTCAAATAAACAACCTAATCTTGCACCTAAAACAATTAGATAAAGAAGAACAAAAAAACCCAAAAGCAGAAGGAAAGAAATCATAAAGATCCAATCAGAAAGAAATGAAGAAAACAATAGCAAAGATCAATAAAACTAAAAGCTGATTCTTTGAGAAGATAAACAAAATTGATAAACCATTAGCCAGACTTACCAAGGAAAAAAGGGAGAAGACTCAAAAGAATTAAAAATGAAAAAGGCGAAGTAACAACGGACACTGCAGAAATACAGAGGATCATGAGAGATTACTATAAGCAACCATATGCCAATAAAATGGACAACCTGGAAGAACTGGACGATTCTTAGAAAAGCACAACCTTCTGAGACTGAACCAGGAAGAAATAGAAAATATAAACAGACCAATCACAAGCACTGAAATCGAAACTGTGATTAAAAACCTTCCAACATACAGAAGCCCAGGACCAGATGGCTTCACAGGTGATTTCTGTCAGATATTTAGAGACCAGCTAACACCTATCCTTCTCAAACTCTTCCAGAATAAAGCAGAGGGAGGAACACTCCCAAACTCATTCTACAAGGCCACCATCAACCTGATACCAAACCAGACAAAGATGTCACAAAACAAACCCCTACAGGCCAGTATCACTGATGAACATAGATGGAAAAATCCTCAACAAAATACTAGCCAACAGAATCCAACAGCACATTAAAAGGATTATACACCATGATCAAGTGAGGTTCATCCCAGGAATGCAAGGATTCTTCAGTATATGCAAATCAATCATTGTGATACACCACATTAACAAATTGAAGAATAAAAACCATATGATCATCTCAATAGATGCAGAAAGAGCTTTCGACAAAATTCAACACCCATTTATGATAAAAACCCTCCAGAAAGTAGGCATAGAGGGAACTTATCTCAACATAATAAAGGTCATATATGACAAACTCACAGCCAACAACGTTCTCAATGGTGAAAACATGAAACCATTTCCAGTAAGATCAGGAACAAGACAAGGTTGTCCCCTCTCACCACTGTTATTCAACATTGTTTTGGAAGTATTAGCCACAGCAGTCAGAGAAGCAAAAGAAATAAAAGAATCCAAATAGCAAAAGAAGTAAAGCTGTCACTGTTTTCAGATACCATGATACTGTACATAGAGAATCCTAAAGACCCTACCAGAAAACTACTAGAGCTAATCAGTGAATTTAGTAAAGTAGCAGGATACACAATTAATGGACAGAAATCTCTTGCATCCCTATACCCTAATGATGAAAAGTCTGAAAGAGAAATTAAGGAAACATTCCCATTTACCACTGCAACAAAAAGAATAAAATACCTAGGAATAAACCTACTTAAGGAGACAAAAGACCTGTATGCAGAAAACTATAAGACTCTGATGAAAGAAATTAAAGATCATACAAACAGATAGATATACCATGTTCTTGGATTGGAGGAATCAACAATGTGAAAATGACTATACTACCTAAAGCAATCTATAGGGTCAGTGAAATCCCTGTCAAACTACCACTGGCATTTTTCACAGAACTAGAACAAAAAATTTCACAATTTGTATGGAAACACCAAAGACCCCGAATAGCCAAAGCAATCTTGAGAATGAAAAATGGAGCTGGAGGAATCAGGCTCCCTGACTTCAGACTATACTACAAAGCTATAGTAATCAAGACAGTCTGGTACTGGCACAAAAACAGAAATATAGATCAATGGAACAGGATAGAAAGCGCAGAGATAAACCCACGCACGTATGGTCACCTTATTTTTGATAAAGGAGGCAATAATATACAATGGCAAAATTACAGCCTCTTGAATAAGGGGTGCTGGGAAAACTGGACAGCTACCTGTAAAAGAATGAAATTAGAACACTCCCTAACACCATACACAAAAAGAAACTCAAAATGGATTAAAGACCTAAATGTAAGGCCAGACACTATAAAACTCTTAGAGGAAAACATAGGCAGAACACTCTGTGACATAAATCACAGCAAGATCCTTTTTGACCCACCTCCTAGAGAAATGGAAATAAAAACAAAAATAAAAAAATGGGACCTGATGAAACTTAACAGCTTTTGCACAGCAAAAGAAACCATAAACAAGATGAAAAGACAACCCTCAGAATGGGTGAAAATATTTGCAAACAAATCAACTGACCATCTACAGGGGTGGGATAGGTTGGGTGGGAAGGAGGGAGACACAAGAGGGAAGAGATATGAGGATATATGTATATGTATAGCTGATTCACTTTGTTATAAAGCAGAAACTAACTCACCATTGTAAAGGAATTATACTCCAATAAAGTTGTTAAAAAAAAGCACTATTAATGCAAAGAACAATTGAAATTTATATTTAGTACAGGACAACGTATTTACCACCTGAAAGAACAGGAAATGATAATGAGGGATATATTCAGGTTTAAGAAGATTACAAAGAGAAAAACTGTAACCAGCCTGTTCAGTCACACATTTGGAAATATGTTTTTCACTCACCCATTTAAAATATATACCCATTTAAATTATTTAATATTTGCCTAAGAAGAAATACCCACTATTTTTTGCTTCACAAACCCCTGCTCTATTCATCTTGCTGTGCCTTTTAATGCTACATTACTTGTTTATGAGATCCAACTTTATACAAATTGTACTTCTGTTTTATAGACTGATGAGGATTCATGGCCTATTCACTTTAGTTGGATTCAGTTATCCTTCTCCACAAACGTTATAGCTTACCACAATTACTTATGCTGACTTTACAGCTTCACTGATGATGAAGCTTGGCAATCAATTTTTGGTTTCACAGGAAGAATTGCAACTGTTTCTGCAGCCTTTTATTAAGACCATATCTTGTCCTTTAAACTTTAAGAAAAAATGTGTAATATATAGACAGTGATTAAACATGAATGCACCGTTTAATAAATGATTATAAAGTAAACATAAATGCAGGTATATCCCAAGTATATAATGCATCACCAGGAAAGCCCCCTGGGTGCTTCTTCCTAGTCGTAATCACTTTCCTCCACTTACAATTAACCACTCTGACAGTTTCTTTCTTTCTATTGTAGATTTCCCAACTAAATAAGCATCCATAAATACTATAGTTTACTTTTGTCTATTTTTAATGTGTATATACAGAATTACAGTGTTTGTATGTTTTAGTATTTGCCTTCTTTCATTCATCTTTATCTTTTTTAAGATTCAACCACATTTCTTCTGTTGATTCATGTATTTTATTTTCTAAGTTTATCTATGCCACAATTCATTTTCACATTCCACTATTGATGAATATTTTGAGTGGTTTCTAGTTTGGGGCTATTATAATCAATCCTGCTGTGAATATTTTTATATGATTTCTCCTGGTGCACAGAGAATGTGCCTGAGTTTCTCTATGAGTATAAGCATAGTTAACTTTATTGAAAATGTGAAATTGTTTTCCATAGTGACTTTGTCAAGTTAGTAATGGTCTCTGAGTTAGTAATGGTCCCCCATCTGCATTCTTGGTGTGTCAGTCTTTCTAATTTAGATCAATGTGGTATAATTTTAGTGGTATCACATTGTGGTCTTGATCAGCATTTCCCTAATGAGATTGAACATTTCATATATTTATTTCCATTTTGTTTTTTCCAAAATGCCTATGTAAATCTCTTATCCCTTTATCCGAAGGATTGCCAATGATTTTTCTTATTGAGTGTTCTTTTTCATTGGTGGGAGATCTTTATATATTCAACATATTGCTCCCTCCTTGTTACATGTATTTCAAACATCTTCTTCAATGTTGAGGCTTTCATTTCACTTCCTTAATGGTATCTTTTGATACACAGAGATTTTAATTTTAAGATAACCAACTTTATTCATCATTTTTCTATTGTTAATTGCCATCCTCAGATCATGAATATATTCTCCTATATTAAGATACTTTTTTGTTTTGTTATTTATATTGTTTATCATCTGAATTTTATTTTTGTGTATGATGTGACATACAAGTCCACTTTCATTTTCTTTTATACAAATATTTATTCTCTTTATATTTTATTTTAGGAGTGTTATAATTTCATGTCTTATAAGTCTTTAATCCATTGTGAGTTGATCTTTGTGTGTGGTGTAAGATGTGTCCCCTTTCATTCTTTTGCATGTGGATATCCAGTTTTCCCAGTACTATTTGTTGAAGATTTTATTTTTTCCCCGCTTGTAGTCTTGGCTCCCTTGTCAAAGATCAATTGACTGTATAGGTGTGGGCTTATTTTGGGTCTCTTTTTTCTGTTACCTTGATCTATATTTCTCTTTTTATGCCAGTATCATACTGTTTTAATTACTGTAGCTTTGTAATATATTTTGATTTCAGGACATGCAATGCCTCAATTTTGTTTTGTTTTCTCAAGATTACTTTGGCTCTTTGAGGCCTTTTGTGGTTCCATACAAATTTTAGCATTGCTTTTCTATTTCCATAAAAAATACCATTGGGATTTTGATAGGGATTTCTTTGAATCTTTAATTGCTCTGAGAAGTGTGGATATTTTAATAATATTAATTCTTTACATTCATGAACAGAGTTTTTGCATTTATTTATGTCTTCTTTAATTTCTTTCATCAATGTTTGTCTTTTTCATCAGTGTTTCATCTATCACAGGAGATGGAGAAGATCATTATACAGTGATTAAAAGGGTCAATTCATTAGAAAGATATAATAATTATGAATTTATATGTATGCAGTATCATAACACCTAAATATATAAGGAGACATTTGACAGACCTGACGTGAGAATTAGGGAACTCCAGGGTAATAGTAGGAGACTTCAGTACCCCACTTTCAATAGTGAATAGAACATCTAGACAGAAAATCAATAAGGAAACAGCAGGCTTGAACAACACTATAGATCTACTGTTCCTAACAGATATATACAGGATCTTATACCCAGGAGCAGCAGAAAACACATACTTCTTGAGTGTATATGGAACATTCTCCAGGATAGATCACATACTAGGTCATAAAACAAGTCCCAATAAATTTTAGAAGATTGTACCTCTTCCTGGGACACTTCTCTGTAACTCTTCACATGATTTACTCCTTCATTCAAGTTTTAGAGATCTTTACTAGAGGATTTATTTATTATTTTAAGGTCCTGTATTACATATTGGACTACCTATATTTTTTCCCAAGGAAGAGATTTATAGTACCTTTTATTTCTCTCTTCTACTACTAAACACTTACTGTTTGAATTTTTTAAAAAATTCATTGACTTCTTGCTAGATTAATTTATGGTTCACTCTATGTCAATCTATCTTTCACAAAAAACCTCCACTGCTTACCATAGGAGAGCATTATCAGTCAGGAAGTCTGTTTTATAGCAAGTAGATTTCAGATAAGCTTCAAAGCCATGTGGATAAATAGGAATTTCTGAACAAAAATGATATATCTTCCACAAATAATATGTATATATAAATATATTTTTAATATATTACTTGGGGTCACTAGGCTTCTCAGTATATAACCAAGATTGAATGAAACCTCAGATTTCTGGGTGGAGTCAGCTTGTTAGAGGAAGGTATACGTATACTCATGGGCCAATTCTATGTCTAAGTTCCTGCTCCAGTGAATAGTCTCTCCATTTCATACCTTGAAATTGTATATGTAAAATTTAATCCCTGCAGTGATCAGTTTTTCTGTAATAATGCTGTGTAACAAGCAACAGAAAATCTTTATGACACAACAGTGAATATTCATTTTTCTCACTCTTGAGTCTGTGCGTAGGTAGGGGTTGTACTGGGGTTTGGCTGATCTCCATTGGCCTCAGATGGGTGTGGCCCCAGGGCAGAGCTCAGGTTTAGGCCTACTTCATAAGTGTCTTATTCTCTTTACACCAGTACCATGTTTTTGTTATGAAGGTCAAGAGTGTAAGAGTCCATGCCTAATTTCATATGTGTAGTCTTTTCTAATGGGAGTTACTGCAATGTCACTTGGCAAAGGCAGTGTGGTAAGCAATTCAATAGCAGGCAAAAGTGGAAAACTGCACACAATAGTTCAATTTACTGTAATCCTTTTTTGATTTTTACTAAAATCTATTTATACAAATTATTCATCAGAATGTTGATTATACTAGGAAGATTATAGATGGTAGAAACATTCAGAAACTACAGATAGCTTCTTACTGTTCAGTTATGTTCTTTAAATTCTGTTGACTATCCCAATACTAATGATTTTTTCATTCTACTCTCAACCTATATTACACACAGCCCTCCCTAAGCCCAGTTTTCTGACTTTTATCCATCTCTTTTATTACTTCTTCTCTCTAAGGAGTAAAAGAAATAGCTTTTCTTTTAACTATTCAACAGTTTAATGATTATTTTTTGTTTAGCCTCTTGTAAACATTTATGCCTTCTATTCCTCATTTTTAACCCAAGGAGTAGCAAATCAATGTATTTTCCTCTAGGGAAAG
>NW_006798376.1:127714-130384 GCF_000442215.2 Lipotes vexillifer
TATTTCCTTCGAGAGTCATTCTTGTGGAAGTTGTAAAAGATATTTTATGAAACTGTTTATATATACCATTATAAAATTGTGGAATATAATTTTAAGCCCCTTCCTTAATTATGCAAGGGAAAAAATATTTTAAAGTATACTGTTGGAAAATATTCACAAAAATGCTATTACTTTAAAATACATTTTTCTTGTTATTTTTATTTCTCCTACCATCTATTTGCATTGTATACCACAGTTCACCAAAGATTTAAAACATGAATATGGATGAATAAATGAACATTCATTAGTACATTTTTTCTCAGAGTACAGCAAAGGAAGTCACACCAATAATATTGCCCCATTTTACAGATAAGGTAACAGGGCATCAGAAAAGTTATGTGACTTTCCTATTTTCATACATTTATTTATTGATTCAATTACTACTTGAAGTTGGGTATAGCTACTCCCAAAGCCAATTATACTGTTCTATCACACTGCATGCCTTTATTGAAAATGTTTACATCTAATCATATCCAGTAGAAAAAGATTTTTTTTAATTAATTAATTTATTTATTTTTGTGGGTCTTTGTTGCTGCACGTGGGCTTTCTCTAGTTGTGGTGAGCAGGCGCTACTCTTTGTTGTGGTGTGCAGCCTTCTCATTACGGTGGCTTCTCTTGTTGCGGAGCATGGGCTCTAGGCTCATGGGCTTCCATAGTTGTGGCACATGAGCTCAGTAGTTGTGGCTTGTGGGCTCTAGAGCATAGGCTCAGTAGTTGTGGTGCATGGGCTTAGTTGTTACACGGCTTTAAGAAATAAAGAAAAATTCTTCTGGTTAAGGATGTGGAAAGGATTCTTAAGAATATATTAAAAAAACATTTCTTTAAGCCAAGTAAGTATGTACAAGGTTGTTTTAAATTTGATTTACTTTTACACTTATTTTCAGTTGTATGTATGTGTTGATCATGTTTCATTCTGATCCTTTTAGAAGAAAAATGTCCAATCATGAAAACTTACGATATGAAATAACAACTAAAGAGGAAATTAAGGCGGCTTTTAATAAGTCCATTCATAATATCATATTTTACTTAAATAAACATATATTTCATATTTATGCCATTTTTAAAAATAAAGAGCTGTTGCTCATGTAGCAAAAAATCATGTCTAACCTTTATCCAGACTTTCTATTGTTCCTCTAACAAATCTTCTATCAGGACTGTATCATCATTTGTTTGGTTTAATAAAAATATAACATCTAAAATAAATTATAAAAGCATACAATTTTAAAGGTGGGAAGCACCATTCAAATAACTTCTCTAAGAAAATCTTTTAATTTTAAGGATTAGGAGAATAAATACCAAAGACCATACAGTTAGCATGTTAGAAGGAGGGCTCAAACTAAGCTTTCACTTCTACATATAATGTCCTTTCAACTACATCACATAGAATAATCTATCCAGTTTTCCAGTGCCCAGTAGGAATCTTCTGATAGATCTTCACAGAATACTGTGTATTAGATATCTAAACTATGTCTGATCCTGTAAATCCAATTATACTAGATTGCATTGTAATAATAACATTTATTTTTTATACTTAAAATTCATAATATGTTATTGTAATGGTAAAACTCATATATACAAAAGAAAGTCTGATTTACTTCTATACTTTATCTTTACCAATATTTACTAATTTAAATCTTAAAAGAAAAAATATAATTACATCTTTTCTGAGGATCTCTAATCTGACTTTGACATTGTAACAAAGAAATTTTCTTAAGCATAACTTCAAAATACAAATTACCATAAACTGTCTAAGAACGTTTATTTTTAAAATGCTGAACGTATGTACGATGAACAAATTGGCCAGATCATTTAAGATGATAATTTAGATGTTACTATAAAGCAGCCTGAAGTTTTCTATGTGTAACGCTTTTCTTTTTTCAGTTTTACTGAGGTATAAGTGACAAATAAAATTATAAGGTATTTAGTATATAATGCTATCATTTGGTATATGTATACATTGTAAAAGGATTACCCTCATCATTTTGTAGCTCACTTCTGAAACTTACCAAAAAAAATTCCACAAAGGGGAAAAAATGATTATTGCTGAAAAATAGCTTAAAATGGCATGAGATGTCAATGTTACTGAGCTTATTAGGTTCATTTCACAATTTAAATTTTATAGGAAATTTAAAAAATATCCTGGGTTGACTGGTTGGCTATTTTTAATTCCATATTGTGTAGCCCAACAAGCTTCAAATTATGTCCCTTTGGAGCTGAATTTAGTCTTTCTCTCTGGAAGCCCAAAATTTGCTGTGATTGTTTACCACCTGGCCATTATTTTTATAGCTAAAACTATGCATCAGGAGGTCATCTATTTCTCTTTCTTTGACTTTCCTTATTATTTAGTTATACAGTCAATATTCCATGGGATGTAAAAGAAACATAATAAACAGAAAAAAATAGTGAAGTTAAGGGAAACCAGAATCATGGGATGACTAAAAACACATTTGGAGAAATTTATCAAAACTAGATACTTCTTACCATTTCATTGTGCATAGAACAGTAAAATTACCACAAAATTGGTTATTTATGAATTGCTTCACTTTCATTTAATTGAGCTCTTCCTCAAGCTGTGTGGTACCAAACAATTTCTTGTTCACAGGACTTTTTTTTTTTTTTTTTTTTTTTTGG
>NW_006798376.1:130467-219535 GCF_000442215.2 Lipotes vexillifer
TTTTTTTTTTTTTTTTTTTTTTTGAGCAGTGGAAAGTTTAATGTTGATAGAAGAAATGGAGGAGGTACAAAGGTAAAGACTTGGGAGGGTAGTGGTAGAGAAATCAAGGTAATATAAAAAAAATAGAAAGGTAAGAAGATGCCAGTAAGCAGGTTCTACTTTGTCCTTTCAAATAAGGAATTTTTTTTTTTTAAATTCCAACAAGGATGAGAATAGCTGCCTTCCCCCCTGAAATCTGGATTGTGGACCATACCTTCCTCTAACTAACGAGGCATGTATTTCAGGTGAAAATATTCATACCTAGAAAATTTTATATTCAGTTTATGGTCTCACTAAAAATTTCAGGTAGCCTTGGTCCTGAAGAGACTAAAAGTCAATATTAGTGCATCAAAATAACGTCATTCACAGGAAGAACTTAATGAATTAACACAGCTCAGCAGTTTCATCAGTTACGTAAATGTAGTTGACTTTTCTAAGCAAGTTTGCCTTTATGATTTTTCAGTTTGATTATCACTCAATTAGAAATCACAAATCCCATGAGCTAAAGAATAATTCACAAGTGCATAAAATTTTCCACAGACTTAATGTGGATCACTTGGTATTTCAATTTTTATTTTAAAGAGATGCACATGTCATTCCCAATTGACATGTACACACTGCTATATTTAAAATAGATAACCAACAAGGACCTACTGTGAAGAATAAATAAAAATTAAAAAAACAAAGAGATGCTACAGATAAAAATATTTAGAGAAAATGTTTTAGAGCAATAGCACCATATATCTTTTACTATTTTATTTTTTTCCTGTATTTGGCTTACTGTCAGCTTTTGAAAAAAGAGTAGGTGAGAAGAATATCTGGGACCTTGTGAAAATTTATTGAAAATTAAACAAATGACAATGAATGAGTGCTAAATAAATTGAGAGATTATAATTTTTGAGAGATTATCTCAATTCCACACAGATCTGTAGGCATTTAGCCATGGTTATAAACCTAGGAAGACATTTATTATAAAATTTTTAAAATAATATTAGCATTATTAACTAACATATATTGATCACTACATGCCAGATACAGTTCCAACTGCTTTCTGTGTATTAGTTCATTCAATAACCATAAAATCTAATTTGGTAGGTACTGATATTTTTTCTACACCTGCAGGCTCTAAGAGGTTAATTTCTTTGCCAAGACTGTATAACTGGCAAATGGCAGAGTCAGTGACATCAAGCTGTGAAATCCTAAAGAACTTGTAATTTCCTTGGTTGGAAGAAGCCTAAAATTCTGGATAAGAGCACTAGTCTTGGCATTAGACAGTCTCAGTTTTGAATTCTAGCTTTATTACCTAGCAACTCTATGACTTTGGCAAATTACTTACCTGAAACTCAGTTTCCTTGTCTACAAAATGGAGAGAGTAGGTCTAGTTTATAGACTCCCCTAAGGCTTGAAGGAGAGGAGTCACAATTGCCTAAGCACAATAAGAACTCTAACAGCTAATGTGATAGTAGTGGCAGCAGTAACATTTTATACTATTGAATTTTGAGACCTACATTGAGATATATCTTAATTTTGATTCAACCACCTATGGTATGAACCATTTTTCTAAGATTCCTACTATGAATACATTTCAAAATCATATCCTTTATGCTTTCATAAAAGTGGCTGACAATGTGGAACTGATTATTAGTTACTAAGAAGCTTGCAGGTTGCCATCAGAGTCTTCTCAAGTTTGAAGTCCAACTTGGGGTTGATTCTTCACTGAGCTCCCAATCTAAATCATTTTGTCATCATCTAGGAAACATTTTTTTCCCTATTTTAACAACTAAAATGGAATTTTAAAAGTTTCAAGAATTTTACTGAAGTCAAGACGTACTGTATCTATGGCCATTTTTCCTAAGGGGAAAAAACAGTGATTTTGTCATGACTTGTACTTAGTATATGTAATGTGAAAGTCATCCTGAGGATTCCTGACCTTATTAAACCTACAGTTTAGGGGTGATGGATGTGAGCTGAATGCCATTTGCTTTCTTGGCCCCACAAAACTGGATTAAGTGCCTCTATTTGTGTGCTCTCACACCTCGCTATACTTTTTTTCATAATACTCATTAATATTTGAAATTGTTTATTTGTGTATTTTTTTTTAAATTTTATCTTCCCTATTAGAATGTAATTTCCAGGAAGGCAGGTTAGAAGTTCTATTAGATGCTATAATTGTGCAGTGTATCTTTATTACTGGAGGTTATTAATCTAATAATTTTTCAAGACAATTATTGTTTAATATCTACTTTTTTCACTACGATTCAAGTGACATTAGATGAAAGAGCACTTTGCTCTTACCCTTCTTTACAGTCCCAGCAGCTAAAATGCTGTTCTGCACAAATTTGACAGTAAATACATGTGAATAAATGAATACATGAAAGCATATATGACTGATTTCAAACCAAATTTAAAAATTAGTATTTTGTATTTTATGCATTGATATATTTTTCTAATATAGGACTGGGAAGAATAACACGATTCAAAAAAATTCAGCTAATATTTACTGAGATGGAAACTCAGTTCTACACTAGAGCATTAATGTGAACAAAGCGCATTCTCTCTTTTAGAATTTACATTAGATAGCAGAGGTATAAATGCAAATAATTATATACAATGCAATATGAAAAGAGCTGAGACAGGCATGTACAAAGTGCTATGGGATCAGAGAGAAGTGGAAACTAATTTAATTTAACTCTAGCATTTAAATGATTATATAAATATACATTTTTATTTATCTTCTTTTGGTTTGATTTGATAAAAAATAGCATTGGTTCTGTGTCTACAGAAACATGTTTTTGAGGAATGCTCCACTGAAAAAATATTCTTTGTTTGTAACATGCTTTCCTGAAAGGAAAAAAGGATTTCCTGTGTCTTTATCCCTTTAGTGTTTATTTCTCCTCTCTATATATTCAAGAATAGTTTAGTATTAAGTTTATCCCTTTAGTGCAAGCCTTCTTTAAATAGATTTCTTGCCTGTTTCGATTTGTATGAAATCCCAGAAGGCCTAGTTAAAAGTTAACCTGCAACAACAGAACCTCACTTAAGTTTTAGAGCTAGTAATTACATCCAAATCTTCATATGTTGACCCACTAAGTGTTTATGAAGTCTGCCATTATGACCGGACAAACTACATGCTCTATGTAGATCATTAACAATTTTATATAGAATTCAAAATCCACATTTGAAATGTGACTGTTTGTCTAGTGGTATGTTTTTCCATCATCTCTCTGAACCCTGCAGTACACCCTGACAGGCCATGCTTTGTATGCTGTTTACATAAAATCAATTATGGTAAAAAAAGGATGAGATTATCTTGGTTTATTTTAGATGTAATAGTATTCTTTTGGGGACAGATGAAGGTTAATTTTACTTTATATTTGATACTAATGTTAATTATCTTATCAGCTGAGCAAAGTTTATAATTATTTTCATGTTTATATCACTTTTTAATGAAGTTAATTTTAGGTAATGTGAGCAGATTGGCATGAAAGGTGAGATTTGAGGCATGTATGGTATGGTATTTTACATTTCTTAGTGTATTAATTATCATGTAGATTTGCATATGTTACTACAATGAATAGAACAAGAGAGAAAGTGAGGGGGAAGAAAGTTGATGTAGTAGGAAAAGCAGAAGTTTTATAGTGGAGTATGTGGGTTGGAATTTTAGTTCTGCTATTTATTAGCTGTACAATATGGTCAGTCTGTTTAAGTTCATATAAAATCAGTAAAATGAAGGTGCTCATAATAACTTCTTTACAGTTTTGATATGATAATTAAGAGATAATGTACATAAAAGCAGTTTTCAAACTAGAAAGTACTAGACAAGTATCAATTACTATGTATATATACACACATAGGCATAATTATGTCTAATTGGCATGTAGCACTTTATTAGCATCTACACTCAACATCCAACTTTATTCACAGAGCACATTTACTAACTGAATATAGCAAAAATTTGATATAATTCTTTGTTTTTTCATTTTATTTTTAAATAAGTAATTCTGGCATCTTTAAGAGCAATTAAGTATCTGGTATTAGGGAACATATCTGATGCTTCTATATATCTAGAACCAAGCATAGCACCTGGTGAATATTACATGTTTTAATATATCTTGGCTAAATGAATGATTAAAGTAACAGTTCTGCTTTTAAGAACAAAGAGCAGGGTAACAGCTTTCAGTCCCCATCAATTAGGTTAAGAATTACCTTTTCTAAATTTTCAGTTTAATTGCCAACAATGATTTGTAGAAGATAAGTGTTTATAGAGCACTTTAAAGCCTGAATTACTTTCCCACTTCACTGGCATGGCATCTCAGGTAGAAGTAAATGAGTAGGAACTGTAACACAGCTTATGAATAAAATAACAGAATACAAAAGGGGAATTTTTAGACCAAAAGTTTACTATTATTTTAAATGCAGTATACTAAGATAAAAATTTAGAGGCTGCAAGAATATCATGATCAGAATACTGTTCCTCAACCAACACCAAAGACAGCATTCACAGGTGCTTCTGATGGTAAATAATAACTTCCTCGGCCTCTTCTTGAAGAGTTAGATTCTCTCTCACATTTAAAAAGGAGGAAAGGTAGTATTTTGTCAATGTTTTTCTACTCAGTATACTACCTTGCATTGATATATTTGCAAATTTAGTTGGATGGTTATGATCTGTTTTATCTTTCATTTATCCATTCCTTGAATGAATATTTATAAGGTGTCTATTATGTGTAGAGCACTGGACTCACAGTACTGGAACAAACAGAAGGGTCTCTGCTGTCGTGGATCTCACAGACCAGTGAAGTGTCAGCCATTAAGTACATAAACACACCATTAAATACAAAAGTAAAAATTGTCATGAGCACTGTGAGGGAAGATAGTGAGTACTCTGAGTGTATCCTCCTGTGTTCTGAGAGGCTCTGGAAAATCTTCTGTGAGGGGAAAGCTATGTAAGCTGAGAACTGAAGGAAAGGTAGACTACTGTGAAGACTACTCCAAGTAGAAGAAAATGAAAAGGCTAAAATAGAAAAAGAATAGTTTGTCTTGACTGAATAACTAAATAAATAACTCATTGAGGAATGAATGCAGCAATGGAGATAATGTAAGTTGACCTTTTTTTCCCCCTAGAAGACTGGGATGTGAAGGAATTGTAGCAAGATAACAGACATAGTAGGATGTGATTGTATTTTACTTCTTCATTCTTTTTTTTTTTTTTTTGTAATGATAAAATGAAGGCTAATGGAAATAGGTTCAGTAAAGAAGGATGTGGAAGATACTGGAAAGAGAGGCAACATAGTCCCAAGAGCATAGCCCCCCAGAACGTAGGAGGGGATTGAATCCACTGATGGAGATTCTCCTCAATTTCAGTAGCAGGAGAATGGAGAAGACGGGAATAGATGTTGAATGGTTTATACATTTATTTTGAAATGACTACCTTCATGTTTCAAAATGATCAGTAAAATTCATAGTTTTGAGTACATTGTATATTGTATTTCCCAGGATTTGATGCAATGACTTCCATTGACTTCACTGAATTATTTTTTTTCCCTCTGATATCAGTCCAGACTAGCTTGAGGCAGAGCAAGGAATAATGTGAGGGGAACCACTGACAATTTTCTGTAACCTAGGTTTTCATTTTTCTCATTGAATGCATGTAAATTCTGAGTTACTCTGTAATAATAATCTTCAAGGTGTGGCTTTCTGTGATATGGCTCTTCATTTCCATAATTAAAATAAGTAAACTATTTCAGAGTGAATTCTAAAATGTTTCCAAGTCATCTTACTACTTATTTCTGGGCTCCAATCTGTCATGCAGCTAGAATAATTTATGATGCTGCACCAATTACAACAGCCTCCCTCCCTGAACAAGGATCACAAGCAGATGATATATTAATGTCCTAAATTCAAATCCAGGTTCTCTTATTTCCTAGGTATAAGAACCTGAACAAGTTTCTTAGCTTTTCTGCAATATTCTCATCTATAAAATGTGGACAAAAAAACTGTCTTGCTGGGTGTTTGTAAGAACCAAAATATAGAAAAGATGTAAAGCTCACCATCTAGGATTTCTGCTCTTAAAAGAGAATTAAATTCAAAAAGAAAATATGAACCATATCTCTGAGTACAAGGGTAGAAATAGGTCATTGTTAGCTTGGGTCAGCACAATCAAATCAGAGGGTTTTGTAACTTTGAAGTCATTCTGTAGCTCTGGAGCTGATTATTTCATTTGAAAACAGTGAATGACTGACATTGGAATGATTCTCAGTGTGTGTATGTGTGTGTGTGTATACATATATATATATGTATATATATATACACACACACGTGTATGTGTGATTTATTATGTTTTGTTAAATGAGAAGTTTGTAATCTAATGAAAAGACAGTACAGATATTGGCTTGTGATGGAGATTGAGATGCACCTCCCAGATTCCCCTTCAAAGAAGGACATTCTATCTTCTGGGACTGATGTAGGAAGATATCCTTTAGCTTCCAGAGTTACTTCCAGGGTTACTTCCAGGGTTACCTCAGTTGCAGAGAGAGAAGGGTCACACCTTTCTCAGTGTAGTCCACTGACTGATGGCCAAGTGCAAAGGCCTGGTTATTTTAGCACAACTGGGAATAACTCTAACATGCAACTCTAATTCCACAGCTTCTTCCAGAATTGGCCAAGACTGTTGTTGGCCCTGGCTAGTTAGATTTTTTCTCTTAATACAGTCCGGCTTCTTTTGTCTGCATTCCACATGCATGGATCCAAAAGGTACACTTGCACCTAATTGCTGTCTAATTGTCTGCTTCATAGGGAATCCAACGTGCAAACAAAGACCCTTATATATCACAGTATTTTCCCTCAGGTCATACAAGAATCAAAGATAGGAGGCTCATTTTTTTAAAAATCTAGATTCAGTCTACAAAATAAATAAATAAAAGCAGGCAATATTTCTTTGGCTTGTTTTCTCACTCCTTAGTTTGTGATATCTCAGAAAGATTAGTTCATTGGGATTCTGAAACCCAGGACTGGAAATATTCCCTATGTGTATCATAATTCACGATGTGGATATATAGCAAATAACAGTCTCTTTTTCACTGTCTTATTCTTTCTATCTCAACATTTTTATGAGGAGCTCCTCTGAGCCTACAGTCTTCTCTAATGGTTTTATGATTCCTCGGTATCATACTCATCCAAATCTGCGCAGACAGATTTCTGTCAAGAGCGATCATTCTTTATGAAAGTAGCAAGAATAATGCTTCCTCTGGGCAAACAAAATCAAAGTCATTCACACCTATCATGCTGGATGGTAGCTTCAGTCTCCACTTAAAGTCTTTACACTTTAAGTTTGAAATAAGTCAATAGCTTTCTTCTTTATAATCTGCAAAGATTCTTGATAGATTATAGAGTTTTGATTTCTCAGAATAATACATTTCACTTTAACTTTTGATTTTTATCTATTTTTTATGCCAGTCTCCACTTCTTTTATTGACTTAATTATATTGACTAGACCACTTCTAACCATCAACATAATTCAATAGAATAAAAACCATTATTCTGAGGGAAAATTTCTGCTAGACCAATTGATATGAAAATCTTTTTATTATTGAGAATGTGCTAACAATAAAAGAATGTATGTTTAAAAGAAGTTTTTTTCCCCACTTTTTTTTAAATCTCCAATTGGGCTTATTTTCTCTCATTTAATCAGAAAAGCTTAAGAATGTTGATAAGATATATGGGTCTTTTATAAATCTATAACTTAAAAAATCTATGCATATTTCTAATATTAAGGTGAGCAGCAGTAGCATTTTACACCAGAATTTAAGGAAGCAAACAAAAAGCACCTTGCAGAATGCCTGCCGCATAGTAATCATTCTAAAATAGTTACCAACTGTTTACACAGTCAGTGGCACATAGAGATGTGCACTGAAAGTATATTGGAAGGAAAGCAACTAGAAAAGGAATAGCAAGCAGAATTTAAAATTTCTGATTCAAAAGGCAGCTCTACATTTTGTACATCTTAGCTGTTTTCCCCTGCCCATGAATGCAGACCTAGGGAGTAAATATGAAAAGATAAGTTATTCCTTCCAAGTAATTCCATTCCACTAATTTAAATGAATATGTTAGACAAAACCATAGAAAATGTAATCTTCTGTTACTTCAGTGCATTGTTGGCATAGGAATGAATATAAAACATACATTTCCAAGTCAACCAGTTTGGTGACATCCCAGATTGGGGAAATGGAACATAACTAAAAATTGCACAATTTTAAGCTTACCTCCAGGGATGATCGATGATAAAATAAAACCGAGAGTTCAGAATCTGTATCCTGCTCTTCCCCAGTGAGTATATCAGGGTAGGTGACTCTGATAAGATTGTGGCGATATGTATAAAACGGAGAAAGTCCTTTTAATTTTATGGTTGTCATTTGGGAAACAGTGTGTGCTTATATCAAGCAAAAAGCATTATTCATAGGAGATATTTTTCTCTCCTTAAATGGATATCATATTGGCCAAAGGCCTTTTCATTTCTTTTGTCTTAGATATGTATCTGATAATCTAATATTTGGATATTCTGCAGAAAATGCAATTATGGAGAATTTCTTAGAGAATCCAACCTGGCTGTCACATTTTTTCTACTTTCCAGTTATGATTTTCTTCTGCCACTGATACAAGCAAATCATTTGTGAGAGCTGTAATAGCCAAAGTTCTGTGATAGATAGAAAGATAATACTTAGGGCATAGATCATTCTTGGCTCTTTAGAGAAATATATGGGAATGTTTATATTTAATACAAAAAATACTGGGTAAAAATAAAATTAAAACTTGAGATTAACAGAGAGGATCATAAAGACATCAGATAAACAAATATTACATCTTTAATAAGCATAGAAGAAACTGTTTAAAATACAAAAAAACAGAAAACAATACTTAGTGTCACAACTTGACAGACAAGGTAAGCACAAATATAAAAGAAATGCCTGAGCCAAGCAGATTATTACATAAGATGTCATCTATGATGATGGTAGTTTTCTCTTACTTCATACTTAAAAACTGATGACAGTTGACTGCAGCTCCAGAGGTGCCCTGAAATAGTTACCTTACATAATAGTTTGGCCATGTATTTTGAAAGTGATGCTATTGTAATCAGTGTTGAAGGAACAATGCTCACATTAAAATGTTTATTTTTGGTATATTAGGAAGTTACAGAAGGTTTTCTTTTGACTAGAGCATTCATTCTTAACAGGAACATATCACCCCCAAAATGGAAAAAGTCAGTTTTTGAAAGGCAAAAAAAATAATACTCTTTATATATATATATAAAACACAAACATATACATAAACAGATATGCAACAAATCTGTGGTAATAAAATTTCATAGAGGTGCAATTAGGAAGAAAAAATATCTAGAAAGCCT
The DNA here is from genome assembly GCF_000442215.2 of Lipotes vexillifer. NCBI lineage: Eukaryota > Metazoa > Chordata > Mammalia > Artiodactyla > Lipotidae > Lipotes > Lipotes vexillifer. The sequence continues at coordinate 139,904 of NW_006798376.1, forward strand.
ATTGAGGGGCGGGGGTTATAATGAAAAAAGTTGGAGCAACCCTGGGATAGAGTATTGAAAAATAAAACTACTGTATTTAATTCCACAAAGAATTGAAGATATACTTACAACACTTATTTTCAAACTGAACTACAAATAGATTTTCTTATAGGATTTTAGCTGACTTAAAATAAAAGAAAGCAGTAAAACAATCGCATAAGGACAAAATTCAGGAATAAACAATTATTGATATGATTGCTCACTTAATTCTCTAAAATGGAAAACAGGTGTTACATCTCATCTAATAAAAGGAAAAAATATTAGCTTTTTAAAAAGAATTATATATACTAAATGATATTTTATTTTCTTCATGTGATTGGGTATTTGGGGTAGGAAGGATATGTAACTGCACCATGGAAATAGCTTCAGATGAAATGTTTGCAGAAAACTTTTATCTGCTGCCTGTCAATGCGAAGAACAGGCATGGTTCAGATACGAACAAGCCAGCCTTCTCTTAAGAAACTCTTAATTTTGTGGGGGCTGTAAAAAAAAGTAATAAGGCCTTTGGTAAAGGAGTATACAATGAGCTTAAGGAACATAGAGATAAGACTTTTAACTTAGGTGTTTCTGAGAGAAGTGACATATGGGCTGAAGAATAATCAGTTTGTGAAGTAGGGGGAGGACTTCAAGCTAGAACAAAGCAGGCATGAGACAGCATGGTTAGTTTGGCAAAATGCACTTAGATTTAAGGCCTAGAACGTATTTGTCCATAGAAAAGAGATGGGACTGAAGATGTTGGAGAAGTAAAGTAGGAAGAAGGGAGTAAAAATAAAATATAATTTTATTTTATGACCTTGCACCATCAACAAAATGATACTATACACGCCAAACCCACAATGCAAATATATCAAATGTAAAGCAACAGGAGAAAAAATGAAAATCATGGAATGAGAAATAAACATCAGTGACAGCAAACCACTGTGATTTTGGAGTTGTTTCAAAGCTGACTGATATAATAAATAAACTCTTTTGACTAAAACATAGAGTTTATGTCAAAGAGTTAGTTATGAGATATAAGTGCATAAGGGTAGGTTCGAAAAAGATCATGTAGAACCTTGAATGTTAGAATAAAATGTAGTTTATTATGTAACTAGAAGTAGTTGTTTTGACTATTTGTCAATTCAAGCAAACTTTCATTTAAGGCACCCACTGCTTCATAAACGGCAGTCCTTAATGCAACATTGATTCAGCAAATATTCACTGAACATTAGTGAAGAAATTCAGCTATGAGCAATGCATTTATTTTTGTCCTCAGTTTGCAGGAAGGATAGTATAGGAGCCAAGCAGGTAAGCAGGCAACTACATTATGTTATAGAGCTAAATAAAAACAAAGTGGCAGGGAGTGTCAGTGGAAGGACAGCTGTCTTGACTTGGGGAAAGCATCCTAGAGAAACATCCAAGCCCTTAAAGACAGTTTAATAGAGGTTTGCTCCATGGTAGAATAGAAAGAATTTAAGAACACTAAAAAAAGACATAGCTTTGGAGAAAAATATGGGCAGCTGTCAAACCTTTTCTGTGGGGTAATACTATTTACTGAGTTCTCTGGGTAGAAGTTATCTTTCTAGATTTGGAAGGATGGCCTGCAGTAGTTATGACAAGTAAAGAAATGTTTAGTGTAAAATAGCTCTTATACCCCTTTTAGCTCTCACTATAATGATTTTAAGAGCCTCACAATTTATGATCAGGTCATGACTACTCATCTGTTGTCACACATTTGTTTCCCAACCCATGATAAAATTACTTTAAAATGTAACTGGAAGTTACCTTTTCTTCTACTTTCAAATGGAATACATTTTTGATTTTTAAAAATTCAACATTTTTCTCAGGCCAGACATACGAACATTTCTCAAAATGTGACAGTGTCCATAAAATCATCAGACATACTGTTTCATAGAAATTTCTCTATAATGCGTCTAATACTACCTGAATTCATGCCTCAAGGACCTTAAATCTTCATTATTGTTTCTTGTAATAACTAAAGTGCTCTTTCCTTTTTGTTACATATCATCTGGTCATACAAGTTTTCCTTATATTTTTATTTGTTACACTAAAACCACATATGAACAGGTTTTATGATCTTTCACATATGAATTCTTTAATTAATACAGACACCCAAATTCTCAGAACATCCTGATAAAAACAAAGTTAATGGAACCTAATGGACTCACTATACCAGGTTAAATGTGATCCTAAGGAAAATGAAATGTATAAATAAACCAAATAAAAATAGACTGATTTATTCTTCACAAAAATATTTTTAAGAACTTTAGGACAGAATTGAGCTTTTTTTAATAGTTTCTAAGTAGATGTTGAAAACCTCAATAACAATAAACTTACCTAATTTTTAATTGATTACTTAATATGCTCTAAGCATGCTGCTAAGTGTGTTCAATCCTCATAGTAGGTAGTGAGATAAATACTATCATCATCATTTTACAAATGAAGGATGGACGCTTAGAGTGACTGACTCACCCAAGGCCATAGAGTTAGTATGGGAAAGAGCTGGTCTTTTAACCTAGAGCTTAAGCCCTTAAGGAATCTCTAATTTATATATGGGTTTTCTAGATTCCTAGGGATTAAATATTTGAGAGTTCCAATATTTGATAAAAAAATTATTTACTCTCATTATGTTTTTAGTGATTTGAACTCAAGTACACTTGTTACCTTCTAGCCAGTAAGTCTGTTTGCCATTGTTCAATAATGAATAGGTGTGGAGAGAGGAAACATTTACCAGCATCATGAATCACTAAATTGCTTCTCCCCTTTTACACTGATAATCACAGCCCTTGAAATAGCTCAGCTTCTTTAAAGAAATAAAGATGACAACTATTTTATGCCTTTTTGAAGTTGGCAGGTAATTTTAAAAATGTACTTCTACTAGTAATGTCATTAAGGATGCACTTCCCAACTTCTTCTGACCTCCCTACTCAACACCTTTTAAGGTTCCTGCTTCAAGGTGAGAAAGGAGTGCACAGCCTCAAAAATTGCTGTGAAGGAAAAGCAAAAACTAAGGGAGCTAAGCTCCCTCTCAGCTTCACACTGGGCTAATTAGGTGTTACATGGTAGTTCACACCTTTCTAATAGCTATACTTTCTGTTTGTCCTCAAAGTTCTTTGCATAGAACTGATTTTTGTGAGAATAAACAAATTATTTTATATCTAAATAATCTGAATGGATATGAGTATAAAACATATTTTAAATTAGAATTAATCATTGAAAAAATAATAAGTAATCTACCCAGAGACTTCTGAACGGAAGGGGTGCAGACATCAGACTCTCCTTTGAGGTCTTATCCCAGTATATTCCACCCATAAAGACATACTTTTAAATCTCTATAGAATTTGTAACTCCCAATGTAGGTATCCCAGTAATGGGCTTCCACATTTATTGATGGGAAAGCATGTATAGTAGACCACTCTAAAAATTAATGAGGGAACAAAAGGGGTAAATATAATGTGTAAGAAATATTTTCCCCTGCTTCCTTTTCAAGTGATATGCTATAAAATGGTGCTCAAGGAATAGTCAATAAATGCCTTTATACATGATCTGTTGTCTTTATTAAGTAATAATTATTTGGTTGTCTGTAATGTATTCTAACTTTGATTTTAGTGATTAAGATTTTCCAGAAATTTTTCTAGCAAATATTCAAAGTTTTGTCTAGTGAGGTCTTTATTTGACTACAGACTATTAGCCAATTGTCCAACAATACTCATTCACAAATAAGTAGCCACAAGTCAGACCCCCTGGTAAGGTGTATATTACAAAATGTGTTAACCGTGGACAGATGATTATAAAGTTGCAGCTATTACTGTTTTTTGCTTTGATGTAGTACAAAGGGAGAAGAGATGTGTGATTTCTCTTATTAACAATTTTAATTAACTTTTAATTGATTTCTAGGAAGATAAATGTTTTCATTACAGCATCACACACTGAGCTCCTTGGTTAGATACTAAACATCAGTGCAAACTTCTTGACAGTATTGCTGATAATAAGGGATTTTATGTTTGGTTATCTTTTCTAACATGTACATACTCATCTATAATACTAAGTAAATGAAACTACCTTGTTTAGCCATCCCATATCACTTAACTTACATGACCTTATTTATGTTCCTCAGTTAACTAGGACACAGAAAAGGAAGCAAATAATCCTGTATTTTACAAACATTCTAGTTCCTTTGTCTCTATTAGATGTGCATCTGAGTTAACCTTAAATTTTTTAGAGCACTTTCTTATAGAATGTTAGTCTTTTATTCCATGAGCATCAAATATACCTCCTTTCATGGAAGCTAGACAGTCAGTGAATTAAGTTGTAGTTAATCGGGTCAAAACGTATGTGTGTGTGTGTGTGTGTGTGTGTGTACTTGACTTTGAATATGTTATTTACACTTTATACTTAAGCTGACTTAAAATTACGAAACCCTATTAATAAAAATGCCCCATCTAATATTTATTTTTAGTCCCCTTGTTGAATATGTGTTTGGATATTTTCTCTCAACAAATTATCCCACTGTAAGATAAAGATTTCTGTATATTTGAAAAATTCAGTAATTGAAGAGTTATGAGATATGCTTCTATTCTCAAAAGACTTATAGCTGTGGGGAAAAGGTGTAAATAAAAAGTAATGTGGGCTTCCCTGGTGGTCCAGTGGTTAAGACTCCACGCTTCCAGTGTAGGGTGCACAGGATCCCTCGCACATCATGTGGTGCGACCAAAAAAAAAAAAAAAGTAATGTTACAAAGCATTTGTTAAAATTCTAATTTATAAAATGATCTATCTCTAAATGCTAGACATTTTCCTAGGAGAGATTGAATTGGGGTTGGGATTTGAAGACTGGATGAAGAATTGGAATTTCAGAGGTGAATAAGGAATCATCAATGCAAGGCTTGAAGAAAATGTCAAAAAGTGTATGCTGAGTCCTAAGGAAATGAAGAAAATTGATTAGACTTGAGCAGAGTGTTTATACAGGACAGTGAATAGTAAGAGAATGCTGAAAATGTAGGTTGGAATTAATTCATGCATAGGAGTTTAGACTTCTGTCTATAGTTCATTTGAAAGGATTTCTATTACTCAGGGTTTTTAAATCTGGTGCATACATTACTCCTCTTGAGAACTTTGCCTTGCTCATTAAAATATTAATGACACTTGAAAAGTTCTGAAGTAATGAAAACTTTTAAATTTTCTTTAATCCCAATTTCCCAAATTTATATATTTTATTCAGTGGAACAGAATAATGGCTTTGCAACTAGATTACAGAGAATTATGCAACAGCTATCTTCTTATTCATGTTATAATTTATGATCTGTGCCATGTTTGTGAATTTCATCTCCAACATGTATAATGGTAGCAAAAGAGATTCAAAACTGCTGTTCCACTTCACATCTTTTATTTTATAGTTGAGATACCTGAGACCTAGAGGGAACAAGTGACATACCAAAGTTAATGATATCGAAAAATATATATAGTGGAAACACTGAAACTAAACAGCACTTCTATAAGGTAGCAATTTCTTTTTATATATCAAGGCCATTCGCCATCTTAACCTACATAGTCCCTGTTTGTCACTCTACAAAACATTAAAAATGCAAAGATATTTACTTATTATCATACTCTTATCTAGGTCATAACAAAATACGACTTTTTACTTTATAAAAATGATATTTTTCCGTATAGATCTGGATTCAGTAGTTCCGCCAAGATGATCATAGTCTTCCCACTTGTAAGAAGGGAGACAAGTGTTAAACAAATAATCACATTAATAAATCTATAATTTAAGTCTAGTAAAAGTGATATAAATTATACGTATATGGAGTTCTTGCCATGTATAACAGGAGGGTCTCATTTACATTTCAGGAGTGATTTGAGGAATCATTTGAGGAAGTGATGTTTAAATGGACATTTGAAAGATGAATGGGTATTAGCCTAGTGGATAATAGTGGAAGCCCTCTAGGCAGAGGCTTTGGAGAAATTTGGAGGTTGGAGAGATTTACATTATTCCAGAACACAGTGAAAGTAACATTTAGTAGGAGAACTCTTGGTTATGGTAAACATTTGAATGGTGTTGAAGGCAGTGGAAATCACTGGAGGATATTAAGAGGAATGATGTCATTTATCTATTATAAAAGATCTCTCTGAAAGGAAATAACTGAAAAGAAAATAAAGACATAATCTAGCAATCTAAGCCACAGTTGATGGTGGCTTGGGCCAGGGTGGTTAGGATTGAGATATTGCATACATTGGAAACAATGTATTATAAGTGGAATAGGGATTTTTCTCTAAATGCCATATCTTGGACCTTGTTACCTAATATCCCAATGTATCTCACAGCTTGGAGCTGAGCCTCATACATAGTATTAAATAAGCTTTTCCGAAATTATTGAATAAATAAATAATTGAGAATAAGCTTTTCTGAAATTATTGAATAAATAAATAAGCTTTTCTGAAATTATTGAATAAATAAATAATTGAGAAGGTGGAAGAAGTAGATATCAGGAACATCTTCTTTATTTCTTATGTAATCTGTTGGTCAGTGGAAGAACCATGTAGTGAAGTAGGGGAATTGGAGATGACAAAGATTTGGACATAGAAATAATCAAAAGTTCAGTTAGAAACATGTTAAGCTTCTCATTCTATGGTAGGCAGAATTATGATCACCCAGATACATCCCATGTGTGAATATGTTACCTTACATAACAAAATTAACTTTGTAGATGTGATAAGGTTAAAAACCTTGAAATGGGAGGATTACCCTGGATTGTCCAGGTGGGCCCATTGTAGCCATCTAAGCCCTTAATAGTGGAAGAGGATGATAGAAGAGTGGATCAGAGAGATGAGATAGAAGAAGGAGAGATTCAAAAAATGTGAGAGGGACTTGACCCACCATTGCTGGCTTTGAAGATGGAAGAAGTGTGCTATGAGCCAAGAGAAAAGGTATGTGGGTGGCCTTTAGAAGCTGGGAGTTGTCCTTACATGACAAGTAAAAAGGGAGTGGGGATCTCAGTCCTACAACTTCAAGGAACTGTAGTCTGTCAATAACTGGAATGAGCAAAGAAATGGATCTTTTCCTACAGCCTCCAGAAAGGAATACAGACCTATGCATACCTTGGTTTTAGCCAGGTGAGACCCATGTTGAACTTCTGATTTATAGAACTATAAAATAATAAACTTGCGATGTGTAAACAACTAAATTTGTGGTAATTTGTTATGGCAACAATAGAAAACTCATATAATATGCATAAGGTGTCCTAGTAGAGATATTAGTTAAGTAGCTGGACATACATAGTACAATACATACCTAACATCCCCCTCCACCCCACACATATACATACACAGCCATATTAATCAAATTAAATCATTTTATCATAATAAATCTTCCAATATGGGGATAAATAAGAATATATCTTGAGCAAGAATCATTTAAATTATGGATTACATAAAAATACCCACAGACAGAAAATGTCCCTGAAACTTTTAAGAGTGTTGGTTTAATGAAATAAAACGTAGTTACATTATTGGATTGTATTTTTCTATTTACTTGAGCAGTGATTTAAGACAAAAAATAACATTTTTTGTTTGATTGGTTGTTTTCTTTTGTAAGGGATGTGGCAGTATTGTTGTTTGTTTTTTCCACTAAGATGACCAGCTTGACTAATATGTCAATAATCTGTAAGACAAATTCTAGGAAAAATGTAAAAGTAGAAGAAAATATGTCTATGGAAACTCTTCAACTCTTTTACAGTATTTTTGTCCTCTTCAGACATTCCTGCAATTACTCTTCTATCTTTTCTCAGGCTTAAAACTCCAGAGGTAATGCCCTCCCAGGGATATTGTGTTTTGATGAATAAAAGGGACAAATCCTGCTGGAATGTCTGGCATTATGACAGTCAGAAGGAGCGCAGTTATGGACATCTTGGGCTTTATCGTTTCAAACAAGGCACAAGTGTTCAGCAAACCCACCCCACATGCTTCCCCAGTGTTTGTAAAGGTGGATATACATCTGCTCGTGTGCTGTTCAAAATACATTATATTGCATCCCAGGCTTTGTAGATATTAAGTGATTATTGTGTCCCTGGCTCATAATGCAGTCAAGTGTCTTGTTTTCCTTCCTTTCCCTAGTGAAGTTTGGGGCATAATTATGTAACATTTTATAGATGCTAAGATTCATTCCAATTTCTTTGAGAAACAATAACATAGAACTGTTTAGCACAAAATGCACTGTATTTGATAATGAAATATCATAATTTATGTTCCAATTAATTGATTTTTAGATTATTTTAATTCTCAACACTCTAATTCTCATAACACTCCATAAGAAGAATAGTCACTCAAAATTTACCCATTTTATTTGATGCAAAGTGATTTAATATTACATAAAATTTTCAGTTACAGTACGTTTATTATAGCATCAACAATTCTGTTATCATTTGGAGATTGTATTCTAATATTAAAGAAGAGCCCTTCGCAGTTGCTTTACAGTTACTATACTTTCACTTCTATTTGGGTTTTGGAACATGTTTAGTTTTAAATCTCAGTTCCTTGCATTAATTTATTCTAACATTCATTAATTCCACAAATATTTATTAAGTAGTTTTATATGCAAGACATTATACTGAGAACTGGGGCACTGAGGTATTTATTTCTTGTGTAACCCTAAGCAAGATAATTAAAGTACATAAGCCACAGCTTTCTTATTTGTAGAATGGAACCAATGATATTTATTCATAAGAACATCAGGCAGATTAAATGCAGTTATATATATATGGTGCTTATACACACACACACACACACACACGTGCACACACACACACACACACACACACATACACATATAGTGCTTGAATTTAAAAAGCTGTAAAATCTTAAGTTGTCAGTTACATTTAATTAAAACCTAAATGTGTTTTTTTAAATTTTAGAATTCAAAATCTATTAAAGAAATGATAATACAGGAAAATTTCAGTATTTTTGAAATGTGAATTTTCTGTCATAATATAATATTGTTATTTCTACTGGTATCTATGTTATGTTCATTTTGAATGAAGAACATCAATTAAACTATAGTATATTTCTTTTCATGTTCTAGACTTTTGTACTACATTGTCATTATCTTTTAAATTTTCTCCCTAGAGAAAAAAAATATTTGGTTAGAAATATGCCATAATTCTTTAACTATCCCCTTCTGGCAGGGCAACATAACAAAATGTAATGTGAAAAAATCATAACAAAGAATACTATGTGAATTCCTTTGTTTTTAATTTTATTTAGGCAACAGACGCTGATGCTGGAATAAATGGCCAAGTACACTACAGTTTGGGTAACTTCAATAATCTTTTTCGTATCACATCCAATGGGAGTATTTACACAAGAGTGAAGCTTAACAGAGAAGTCAGGGACTACTATGAACTTGTTGTTGTGGCAACTGATGGAGCGGTACACCCTCGTCATTCAACTCTAACACTGGCCATCAGGGTTTTGGATATTGATGATAATAGTCCTGTGTTCACCAATTCAACATATACTGTTGTCGTTGAAGAGAATCTGCCAGCCGGGACCAGTTTCCTTCAAGTAGAGGTGTGTAGAAGAAGCAGTTATTTCATGAATTCTGTATAAGATTTGACATTCATGTAGGGCTGCCAGACTTAGTAAATTTAAAAAAAAAAGAAAAAAGCATATGCAGTTAAATTTCAATTTCAGATAAGCGAGTAAATTTGAATATAAGCATTCACATATTACAGATATTACATATTGTGCTTTATCTAACAACCCTATTTTAGAGATATCCCAAAATTGAAAAGGAGAAAAGTTGCCTTTGTGAGAAATTGAATAACACTTCTTAACAGATTTCTTTTTAATTTACAAAAGTAATGCTAAATGTTTATTGCAACAATTGACAATACGAGACTATTTAAAAAAAAACTTAATAGACTCTCACCTTGTACCTCCAAAGTTACTTGGTATTAAATTTTATGTGTATTCTGTTACATTTATGTTTGTGCTCACACAAATATCAAATGACTATTTACATATATATATAAATATACATGTATGCAAGTGTGTACCTATATATATACATTCATACGTATATATACATGTATAGAATTGCCTCATATTTTACAGAAATAGGATATTGCTGTACCTATTATTTTGTAATATTTTTTTCACTTTCCGTATACAACTGGCATCCTTCCAGAAGTCTAACTCTCCTTTTTATTAGTGTCTTCAGAGCTAAGCCTCTTTTTTTCAGTCCTCAAATAAATTATTACCAGAAACTCTGGACATTCTGATTCAGTAGGTTAGATTGGCCTAGAGATCTGCATTTTAAGCACAACCTCTTTAATTCTGACATAGGTGGTCTATGAAGTGTATTTTGTAAGAAAAAAATATAGTCCTTTCTCAACCTGCAATCTACAATTTGAATTTTGTTAGCATGCATTTCAAAAACTTGTGTTTCTTCCATAATTCAACTCAATATTTGTTTACTTAATCAGCAAACATTAGTACATCTAAAAAAGGCAGATGCTGGCCAAGGAGAGGGCCATTATTTCTCCATTTATTCTTCTATTCATCTATTCATTCACTCATTCTTTTATTCAACAAGCATATTTTCAGTGCTTACTGCATGCCAAGTCCTCTGCTAGACTCTGGGGATTCAAACATGAACAAGACAGATTTCCTGCCTTCATTGAATTTTCAGTCTGGTGTAGCAAACAGACAAGTAACTGGTAATTAATATAGAGGTCCTCAATGCAAGGAACCTGGGAGATCACCGGTGGGGCTCTTTAACCTAATCTTGAGAACAAAGAGAATGTTTCCTGGAGAAAGTTTATTTCTAAGTTGTGAACTGAGGGGCAAATAATAGTCATTCAAGGGGAAGAAAGAATACTCGAGGCAGCGGAAGATCCTGCTCAAAATCCTGGAGGAGGGAAGAGTGAGGAGCTAAAGGGCTGGAAAATATATGTGTCCTTCTCACCATGTTAACGAGATTGGAGTTGATCCAAGATGAAATGGAAAACAAGAATTTTTAGGCAGGAAGGTGACATCATAAAATCTGTGCTTTAACAGTATCTTCCCCATTGTGATGTTGATAAGTGTTTGGAGGGGGCCGAGACTGGCATTCACAAAGTTGTTTGCTTTACTGCATGCATTTTTTAACAAACCCTGACCTTCCCCACTCTGTCCTTGCTCCATTCCATTTCCTCTACCAGAATTGCCTTTGCCAGTCTCTACTACTGAATGAAAGAGTCATCTATAAGACTTCCCATTGAAACCTGTTTTTTCAGCTGTTTTTTGTTTCGCTTTAATGACTTTATTTTTGGAAATGAGAATTAAAAAAAAATGTTTATTGGAGTATAGCTGATTTACAATGTTCTGTTAGATTCTGCTGTACAGCAAAGAGAATCAGTTATACATATACATATATCCACTCTTTTTTAGATTCTTTTCCCATAAAGGCCATTACAGAGTATTGAGTAGAGACCTGTGCTGTACAGTAGGTCCTTATTAGTTATCTATTTTATATATAGTAGTGTGTATATGTCAATCCCAATCTCCCAGTCTACCCTCCCCAACCTTTCCCCCTGGTGACCATGTTTGTTTTCTACATCTGTGACTCTATTTCTGTTTTGTAAATAAGTTCATTTGTACCATTTTTTTAGATTCCACATATAAGTGATATCATATGATACTTGTCTTTCTCTCTCTGATTTACTTTATTCAGTATGACAATCTCTAGGTCCATCCATGTATCCCTTTTATTTTGGTATTTCTGTCTTATTTCTTCTTTGAGACAGTAATCTGGAGGGTAGGTATCTTGTTTGTATTCATCTTGTGCATCTCTATAGCACCTTGTGCACACTCAATAAGTATTAGTTAAAAGAAGGGAGGCATAATAGAGTGATCTCTAGAAATGTATTATAGGATCTTTGTGAGAAGACATATTTACGTTTTCATATAGCCCTTTAATAACCTGTTATGTTTATGGAAAGCACACACTAATATTTATTTTTATTTAAGGTATTATTTTTCATGGTTATACAATCATCAGGAAATAATAAGCAATCATTTATGACAATATTTATTTCTTTACTGTGGTATGATCCTTTTAATTAGTGATTTTTTCAAATAACATAGATACAGTAACAAGATCAACAATGACAAAACCTCATGGGTCTCTGTATCTGACTTGTTCTCTTTCTTTCTCTCCCTCTCCCTCTATCTGGTAAATTACTTTAAAAAATGTTTCTCTCTGAAACATGCCTTTTGATCATCATTCATTTCATGCTATTCTAGGTACTGACACATGACTTCCATCAGTCCTCCATTTCTTTATTTTGGCAATGGCAGTGATATAACCATTCTTCTTCTTAATTTGTTACAGGCCAAAGATGTTGACCTTGGAGCTAATGTATCTTATCGGATAAGAAGTCCAGAAGTGAAGCACATTTTTGCACTACATCCATTTACAGGAGAACTCTCCCTTTTAAGGAGTTTGGACTATGAGGCATTTCCAGACCAGGAAGCAAGTATCACTTTTCTAGTGGAGGCCTTTGATATTTATGGAACAATGCCACCTGGTATTGCTACTGTCACAGTGATAGTAAAGGTAAGGAATATAGATGACTTCTGGTTGCCTACTTTCTACTCTCTACATGTAGTTCCTGTTTTTATTTTTTTTTTAAATCCACACTATAGTATAATATCTGGGGGCAGGATTCATAATTATATGTGGTACCAGAGCCAGAACATAAAATTTTGAATGTACAGTATTTACAAAGACTTGAGAAATAACTATATTATTTAACTTATAAAAAATAAGTTTGAAAGAACCACTAAATAAGAGTTCAAACACTGTGTCTCCCTGGGTCTACCATTAGCTCTGTGACTTCAATCAAGTCGTAATTTCTCTAGACTACACTTTAGTCCAGATTCCACAGTACCAGGGGTAATAACTTCATCCAAATCCTTCAACTTAAAAAAATAAAAATTAAAAAAAAAATAAGAGGATTCTGAAAGTTTAAGAGTTCTAAGCCCCCAAGAACTAGTTAGTTTAGTTTAGTTTGGAGCTCAAGATTCTGGAATGAAACAAGCTTTAGAATCAGATGGAATTGGGGTTAATTTCTTGCTCAACCATTTTCAAGTTCTATGACCTTGGGGACTCTCTCAACCTCTCTAGATTTGCCTTCTAGCTTAATAAAATACCCTGCACCAATTGATTGCCTAGAAAAGCATGTTGTCTTCTACCTTTAGGGTTTCTTGTGATTGTTAAGCTGTGTATTTAAAAGAAGACATGAGGAAAGATTCATCACTTCTCAGATGTTAGTGTATATAAAGGTCATCTGAGCTGCATACCAAACTTTCAGATCCCTCTGCTCCTTCCCAAAGGGGCACCTTTCTCACAGGAGCATCTGAGACATCAGTATATTAGAAAAGTACACAGATGATTCTTACACAGGTTGTGTGAGTATCAGATGTTGAAAAATATACTTCAGTTACAAATATACACATACAAATGATCCTTGAGCTGCTTTATTAAAGGTGTTTAGAACTAAAAAATGACTTCAAATGACCTTTATTTCTTTGGTGACATAAAATAAAAGTGCTTTCATAAACATGTTTTGTATGATTTTTGGTCAGGGGAAGAAAGTACAAATTTGAAACTACCCTCTTAACATGTTTTCTCTGGTACCCGACTGGAGTTTGAATGGTTAAAAAGACAGAGCTAGTCAGAAAGAAACAGATTCACACAGAGTTAGAGCAAAAGAGTGAGAGAGGAGAGAAGGAAAAGGAAAAAGGGAGAGTGACAAGGATACAGAAGATCTATATGATAAATGAAGACTTTACAAGGAAGCTTATAGAAAGTTTAAATAAGTCCATGAATGAAATACGTGAATAAGATTAATTGGGTAAGCAATTTAAGTTCACTTTAATATAGATATTTTAATTCATATTATTTTCACAAATGTATGTGTTCTACAAAAAATATATAATTTATGATTATGACTCAGATTTTGCCAGGTAACCACTGAGACCAAGTTTCCATGTTAAAAAAATAAAATCTATGAAATTAGACAGAAGAAAACATGGAAGTATGTGTAAATTTTGAATTAATATTTAGTTATAGATGGTAGAATTGCAATACAAATTTGGCAACCACACATTGGTCTGCTATACAGCGGGACTATTTGTACTTCTTGCAGTCACCTTACATCACTAGAAATGTATCCTAACTGAATGGGATCAAGTTATTTGACTCACCAGTTCTGTTAGGTTGTCTGATCCTGGAGATCTTTCAGAAAACCATAGGAACCTATGTTCATTTAAAGTTTGCCGCTTGAGATGCCTAGAATTACAATCTGTAATGTGTTTGAGGTAAATTGTTTAGCAGAATTCACCTATGATAAATTACTCAGAATTTTACACCATCTGGTTCTAGTTGGCTACCTAAAGCATGTGGAAAGTTCTGGGAATGACTTCAGTTCTTGAAAGCAGCTTTCCATAGAGGGCTGTATGTACACAGGTTATAAGGCACAGAAGGTCATAGGCAGCTTTTGTACAATGTTCATTCTTAAAGGGCACTGCCAGGTATAAATGATGGTACAAGAATCATCACTTTTGTTGCATTTTTGTTTGATTGTTTAACTGATAAATAAGTAAGGTATGCAATTGGTTTTCTTAGACAATAAAATATTGATACGAAAACATAGAAGACTGTTAAAGATTTCACCAGTATATGATTAGCATAACTATATTTATCATATAGGTAAATGCTCTAATGCTCTTGACTGTAAGATCTTTGAGTGTGGATTTTCTTGTGTGTTTTGCTGTTGTTGTTAAGATAATCCTGCAGTCAGGGTGGGATGTGGGGATTATTCCATTGCCTTTACTTTACACTTGAATTAGGCTTATCTGCTGGTACACACATGATGTCACTTCTTCCCTGGAGTCCTGCTGTCTTCTCTAAACTATTGGGTTGGCCAAAAAGTTCCTTCAGTTTTTAAGGAAAAATAAAAGACACATTTTTCATTTTCACCAAGAGCTTTATTGAACAATGTGTTCACCGTTTACTCCACTACCTTCTGCCATTTTTCAGGCAACTTCATAATTCCATCTTTGCAAAACATTTTATCTTCTTGATCAAAGAACTGTCCAGGTGCCTTTTACAGTCTTCCAGGGAATTGAAATTTTTTCCATTAAGAGAATTTTGTAAATACCAAAATAAATGGAAATCTGAAGGTGCAACGTCTGGTGAATAGGGCGGATGAATCAGAACTTCCCAGCCAAGCTGTAACAGTTTTTGCCTGGTCATCAAAGAAACATGTGGTCTTGCATTACCTGATGGTAACAAGTGTTGCTTTCAATTGGTCTCACTGGGAGCAGCACTTGTTGGAATTCATTGTTTGGTTTTCCAGAAGGAGCTCATAATAGATGACTCCCTTCCAATCCCACCGTATACACAACCTCACCTTCTTTGGATGAAAATGAGCCTTAGGTGTGGTTGGTGGTGGTTCATGTCACTTGCCCCATGATCTCTTCCATTCCACATTATTGTACAGTAGCAATTTTTC
Organism: Lipotes vexillifer; assembly: GCF_000442215.2. Classification (NCBI taxonomy): domain Eukaryota; kingdom Metazoa; phylum Chordata; class Mammalia; order Artiodactyla; family Lipotidae; genus Lipotes; species Lipotes vexillifer. The sequence goes on from NW_006798376.1 coordinate 155,502, forward strand.
ATCGCCCATCACAATTTGTTTTTAAAACAGAACATTTTTGTTACGTTTAAGAAGAGAATCCTATACGGAAATATGGTCAAGAAGGTTTTTTCTCTTAACTTATGTGGAACCCAAACATCAAAGTGATCAACATAACCAAGCTGGTGTAAATGATTTTCCAACAGTTGATTTGGATATTTTGAGTATATCGGCTGTCCTCCTGCGTGGTATAATATTGATTGTTTTCAATTAATGTCTCAGTTTGATTGCTATCTACTTCAACTGGTCTACCTGACCGTGGAGCATCGTCCAGTGAGAAATCTCCAGCACGAAACTTCACAAACCACTTTTGACATGTTTGATCAGTCACAGAACCTTCTCCATACACTGCACAAATCTTTTTTTTTTGCGTTTCAGTTGCATTTTTACCTTTCTTGAAATAATAAAGCATAACATGCCAAAAATGTTGCTTTTTTCTTCCATCTTCAATATTACAATGGCTACACAAAAATTCACCAATTTTGATGTTTTTTTTTTTTAAACGCACGCTGATATGGCAGCTGTCACAATACATTCTAACAAAATGTTTTCAAATGAAGTTAGCTACTAGAGCCACCTTATGGGAAAAACTGAACGAACTTTTTGGCCAACACCAATACATTGGAAAGGGGAACACAAGTCCTTTCCATTCTCAGATGCCCTAAAGCTATCTGGAGTATTTTATTAGGGTCTGGATTCCTTCTTTCTCTGGGGTCCACAATGATTCTGTATCTACTCCTTCCATTTTGTGTTTCTCTATCCTAAGAATTTTATCTGTTTCAGGGAGTTGTAAATGTATCATTTCAGGTACTTAAAATTTTATTCAGCATTAAGTTCTCTTTGGGAATAGCAGTGTGAACTATCAAAATCTTTTCTTGGATAAGCTGCTTTTCTATTTGTGTCTCTCTTTCCTGAGACATTGATTTTCAGTGCTCTAATAAGTCTAGGGAAGGATCAAGGAACAATACAAAATCATCGAGGGCCTGAGGGGCTTCAGTGCATATTTAGAAATATTATTTTGCCACACTATTATGTTATGACATTTAGAAATTTAGAACTCTGCTTACAAAAATTTTAGGAACATGATAATATTGGTGGTTATGAAGATGCCATGATAGGTAGAGACATGAAAAAGACTAAAAGATGAGACTGACCTAAATGAACTAAATGAGCAAAATGGCTTCTAGACCATCTACCTGGTTTTGCCTACCCATATGCTTTGATGGTGTTGAACACTAAAAAATTTTACATAGAAAAAATGATCCATCTATTGGCTGTTCTGGACAGTAAGGGAAGAAAAGATTTGCTACTAAGGACCTTCACCCTATAATTCCCAGATTCAAAAATGGATGTTCAAGTGGTATGTAGTCTTCTCTCTCAGGATAGATGTGGTTGATAATGGAGAGTTATAATCCCTCATAGACTCTAGCTTGGCTGCTCTAATTTCAGTTTAGACTTATTTGCTTGGATTTTTTTTTTTTTTTTTTTTGATGGAAATAGTCATTGGTGTCAAACTGAGTCCCAGCTGTCATCTGAACAAGCAGGATGTGCACTAAATAAGCCTCATTCTCTATCTGGGACTTAAGCCTCTTAAAATGCCTTCTACATTCCCTAACCACCCCTTTATTTTAATACAGGGGATTCAATCAAGGATTCTACATCAGCTTGTGTGAAATGTTGCTCATTGATGGGCTCCTTTTTCTTTAGAAATAAGAGTGTTGATCTAATTTTTATTGTCTCAGTTGCTCTATCTTATTTAGAGAAGTCAAACTATTTCATTGGTCAAGGATTCCTGACCTATACAAAGTTATTTCTGGATTATTGTACATTTAAAACAAAACTTAATATTTAATTCTAGACATTTTTCAGTGCCACTTTGTTTTCTTTTTCAAGGTTATTTAAGCATAATAAAGTTTGGTGAACATTTCTCCAGATGCAGGCTGACACTTGCTTTCCTTTCTCCTGATCACTCAGGATAAGATTATCACAAAGAGAATTTAAAAACTGTATTGTATACTATTGGGACCCATAAAAATATCAGGTTTGTTTGTTTTGAAGAGAAGAGTGGAATACAATTCTCATTTCTCTATAAATGTAAATCTTTCCCAAGCTTGCAAATTTTCTGCTGTTGGTCTGTTTACTTGCAGTACTGATAAGCTGTTTTACTGATAACATAATTGCATAAGATTTGCCAAGAGATATTTCTACCCAAAACAGTCACCAAGGGGAAAGCATCTTGAAGATCTCTCTTTGAAAATGAGCAGAAACATAATTTCTTTTGTAAAGAAGGAAAAAAAGAAAGATCAAGTACTTCCTATCTAGTCCATCAAACTTATTTAAAATTGAAGTGGTAATGGGGAAATTGAAGTATTTGAAATAATTGAAATAATATTTATTTCAAAGGAAAAATATTTTCACAGTAGAAGGAAAATGGAATTTTATCACAGACACCTGCAAAGAGCTTTCTTAGTGTCAAATTTCAAGGATCCAAAACAAAACTAATCATGATCGTACAAGTAGTATGTATTTTTGTTGCAAAGGTTTTGCAGAACATTTATAAGACAAGGCCTTTTTCATTGTATATTTATTAAATATCTATAAGAATTGAATCTGTGATAATAGTAAATTACATGATATGGGTAAACCTCTGGAAAATGAAATAAAATTCTAAATAGTTTTACACATAAAATCCAGAGAAAAATCTGCCCTTACAAACTGAGTTATAATAATATAATATAGAAAATACACGGAAAGAGATCTGTTTTCTATAGTAAGCCAAAAGCTGAATACAAGCCAGAAAGTTTGAAATATTTAAATGTGTGTATAATTCTGGGTAGCATTAAAAGGAATGTAAAGAACTTGTCCAAGATAAACAGATGACTTAAGTCATTTGCTGATTGTAATTTTAGATAGAATGGCTGCATGCAAGTAGGAGAGAGAGTGAGGGAGATGCTTCTGTGAAGGAAGGAGACTGAATTCACCCCTGGTTGTGTTTTACCTGTAAAAGAGGGTGCAGGTATGGGAGTAGGCAGGGATAGATGGAGGGACCAGAAATGAAAGACCATCTAGAAGGTTATTAGGAAATACAGTGAGTCTTGGAAGATAGAGCTAGCATTTTCATCTTTCAGAGTGGTTTCTTCTTCTGCGAAGGAAAGGAATGTTTCTACCCCCAAAGTGTATACGAAAGAAGATAGATAGAAACTCAATGCCCAGTACCAAGGTGGCATTTGCCAAACTATGGACACCTGACAGGCAGTGATTTGCCGCTGATGTTCTGTGGTGACAGTATTAGTAGAGTCCTTGTTTTGATTTGGTCAAGGAGCTGTGGTTTGAGAGACGAGGTAATCCAGGATTCAAACAAATCGGAAACTCTGGACATTTCAATTATTATAGCAGCTTTCCTTCCCTTGCTCTGGAGGGAGGAGACTGAGTAAAAGATAATCTTCAATGGACCAACTAGTGGGAGTATGGTCTAATAGACTGATCTTTTTTTTTTTTATTAAAGTATAGTTGATTTACAATATTATTAGTTTTAGGTGTACAGCAAAGTGAGTCAATTATACATACATATATTTTTTTCTGACTCTTTTCCATTATAAGATACTGAATATAGTTCCCTATGCCACACAGTAAATCCTTGCTGTTTATCTACTTTATATATAGCGGTGTGTTAATCCCATACTTCTAATTTAACCCTCCTCCCTCCTCCCGATTGATCATTATTTTTTATGACTTGCTGCTTTTCATCTTGAGGTTGGTTCACCTAGAGAAAATACCCATTTAAGACTATGGCCTTCAAATATTACCCTCTGTTCTATTCTGTGCTATCAGATTCTTAAGAGTATATTCTTTCTAATATATTCACCTCCGTGTTTAAAGAATATGAATACATCAAGGAGGGCGTGTCATAGGGCTGATTCAGATGGTTTCTTAAAGTATCTGCCTATTCTGCTATTCTACAGCTTTACAACAAAGATGTAACATATTTTCACTAAAGAACCAAACCAGAGGAAACAAATAAAAATGTACAAGCCCAGAGATAACATAATATCTCAAACAGGAGTAATTTATATTACTATGGCTCCCCATATATCACCCACTGATTTCTGGGAGTCCCAAGAAAATGCTTTACTTATAGAGTATACACAATTAAGTAATTTTACCCTTCAGTGATTATCACATTCTTCCCTGCCTGCCAAGGCAAATGAGACCAGGCTTGCCTTACCACAGCTCTCCCAGTGGGGACAATAGATGCTGATAAGCCTTGTTGATACTAGTTACTGCTAAGCATTGGTACCATTTTCCAATCCCATCATGACTATAGCTGCTATCTCTACCCCAGTGAATTGGCTGCCTCATACTGGGGGGCACTCTTGATATGTTGGTGTCCTCAGTATGTATTCTGAGAACTTGACTTCACCAAAGTCATACAGTGTTCCAAACAGTTATAATTTGTGCCTTCAATATATTATTACCTTCAGGGTCTGTCATGATATACTTCATAGAGCACTTGCTCCTCAAGATGGTACTGGGTGTCTCATACACAAAGTATTACATAGACAAGTGGATTTGGGAAACACTGGTATATATAAAAATAAACCGATTTCTGTGCCGTAGACCTTTATATAGAAGCCTTAAATATGCTAGTGTATGTTGTGAATCTCAAGAAAATAAAATGTGATTTCCCACAATTGATCATGGAATTTCTTTTTATTTGTAAAGCTTTTGATAGGACTAATTTTCCAAAGAATGCAATTTGGAAAAAACTGTATTAGGTTTTAGTGAAAATAACTATTTGTAGGGTTAAATATTGAATAAGTTGTTTAAAATGTACAAATACGACTGCTGAAAGTCTCTTTTTACCAAAAAAAAAAAGCTTCATAAATAATTATAAAAATTATCTTCAGGGAAATAGATTAGAATTATGCAGTGTTTAGAAGCTTGCAAGGTTGCCAAGATAAAATTGTAGTAACTAGTTAGAAGAATTCTGAAAAATGTAAAATATTTTTGGAAAGAGGTATTTAAAATTTTATGTGTGGAATTTTAATGAAAATCCTACTCAAGTCATTTTATATATAATCTTCTGATGACTTTGCCAGTTCCCTTTCTCCTCACCTCCAAGCAGCAGAATGATGCCTTTAGGATCCAACATACCAGAATTAAATCTTAGCTCCACCCTTTATTAGCTGGATAATCGTGAGCAACTTAATTTCTCTAAGCTTCAGTTTCCTTATTCTAAAAATAGGAACAATAATAATAATAGCTAACATCTATTTTAGGCAAATTAATTGAGATGATAAATTTAACACACACAGCATAATGTCTCATATACAGTAAAAATAAACCATATACATACACACATGTATATAATTGTGATGCACTTTTGGGAAAGTCTGAAATAGGGTGATGTTATTTGAATTGATGCTCAAATATTCAAGCTTAGAATGTGCACATATTCTCCCAATTGACCACAGTGTCATGGCTTGGAAAAAAAATCCAAAAACCTATCAACTGCCTTTCCCCTATATTACCATTCCAGTTCAGAGAAACTAGATGGGAATGGAATTTTGTATTAAATTAGTGGGTTTGTCAACATTACACAATGTTAACCTCTTCTAATTTAGCCATCAATTTTGAAGGACTGTTTTACCTGCCAGAGTGCATGAGTGATGAGGCAGTTGCTCAGGTAACAGAGATGCATCCTATATGAAATTTAGTTAAACTCCTTACTATATATTCCTATCACATCCTTATACTTCCTCTTTCATAACACCCATCACACTTGCTAATATTTATTTATTTTTTGCTTTCCACACTAAATTGTAAGCTCAGTACCAGGAGGCACTGTATCTTTCTTGGTGGTAACCATATCCCCAGCACCTAAAGTACTACCTAATGCACAGTGGGAGCTCCATCAATATTTGTGATACTGAGAGCTATAGTGTACATTTTGCTACTTGTGGCAAAGTGTAACATTGATTACCTTACATTAGGGATAATACTATCCCCCAAGAATCCAGAAAAGCTTCAAACTCAGAAATAAAACCAAACCAAAACAAAAAACAAATTTAGGCAGCTAAGAAAGAATCTTCCCAGTACAGGTTTTGATCCAAAAAAAAAAAAAGAACACTGAGGTAAGTTTGTGACTTGTGTTTAAGAGAGCCCCATGCAAAACATAAAAGGAAAGATTTGTTTGGTTGGTTGGAGATAGGGCCTTTATGACCCTATGTGGCAGAATCACAAGAGAAGGTAGAGAAGTCAGAAAAGACAGAAAGGCAAGTAAAGAAACCAAGACAGAAGAAACAGCAGAAGGTAGATAATATAAAAAAGAACAACTGAAACAGCAAATAGAGGGTGTCTGGTAGTGCAGAACAGAACTGGTAACAGGCAGAGGAAAAAATCAACTGTGTCGTCTGCCAAGGAAGAGAAGGCATCAGCTCCATAAGCCTTAAGGGATTTCAGAGGGCAGGGCAGCCAACGGTTCTATGTGGCTAGTGATAACGCTAGAGGGTACTGTAGGAGCCATTCCACCCACTGGCGCACACCCTCTGGTCTCCTCATAGAGCATGCACGAGAGCTTAAGATGAGGGCTGACATTCTCTATATTTTCATCATTTAAAGAAAGATGATCGAATATAACCAGTTAGTACTCTTCTGTCAGGAAAAAAGCCTCTTACCCAGAACAGCTTTCAACCTATGATTCCAGAAATTTAAAATTCTGTCATTTATTTCTCATCGCTTTCAATAGAGAACGTGCCATTAATTTGTAAATTCACCAGCAAGTTCCTATCTTCCTGGTATGCTCATTAAAAAGGGTTCCTTAAATCTACTCTGTGGTCTGTCAAAGCAGAAATGGTTTCTGTGATTATTTTAGACTTGAGTTTAGAAAATAAATAAATGAAACTCGTATTTTCTTCCTCTTAGATAACTATCTTCAGGTGCAGTTTTTGTTGCTTGATATGTGGAAACTAATTATGCTTACTTGTACAACAATCTTTTTTTCTAAGAAGATCAAGCCTTAGTTCCAGTTGAGAACCATGATAATATTCAGAATACTATTTAGAAATATGAAAAGTAATTTTTGTTCAGACCAACAAAAAGTATAGCCACAGAAAGGAAACTTAATGATAAAAATTGTTAACAAGAGAATAGAAAATGAAATTTTCTGTCAATACTGCCCTCTAGTGGAACAATTGGCAACAGACTAGGGCTTGTGTTTGGAGAGTGGAGTTTATCCTTAATTTGCTGCATAGTAGAGCATTTGTACAGAAGCAGATTTATGTACATTTTTCTTCAGACATCCCTGGAGCATAAATATAATGAAGTATTGATTATGCTCTTTGGCATTGCATTTCAGTAAATTCTCTAATCTGAAATAATGCATCATGCAAGAACCGTGTGCAACTGGCTACACAGCTTAGCCACAGTGAAAGATTGTAACCTCAAAATATGTACAATGTACCAGAAGAAGAAACACAGCTACAATAACTGTATTGATTTATTCTTTATGTTGTCAGTGGCAAGCAGACCAACGGGGGATACCAGTCTTTTAATGGTGTTCAGTTATTTAGGTTTCTGTATAATCAGTTTGTGAAGCCAGATTATAAAAATGTCCACTGTGTGTTCAGTTAGAAGGTGATCAGTGACTACTTTCCCGGCCCAAAAATAAAAAGGCTACTGTACTCAACACTGTCAGCGGCTGTATTGACATAACTAGGAAATCACATATTATTTTTTTCCCTGAAGAATTAAGATTACATTAAGATTTTTAATGTCCCCTGGGGGCGTGGGAGAAGAAAATTCATAGGAATATATTGAGTTTATGTGATTTGCGAAACTCATGTAGAGAAAAATCACAGTTGGGCTCCTTTTCTAACCTTCAGAAGTTACAATTTAGGAGTGCAAGAGGAGTTCTACCCCTTTGGTTACAAGACTCACCTGTTAAAGTAATTGGCACTCTTGAAAGCAGGAGGAAGTGTGCATGCAAATGTTTTATATATTCACCCCCTGCCTGGAACCTCAAGATCAATACCCTCCACTCTCCTCATTATAGAGAACCAGTGCTTCCTAGGTTTATTTACTTGTTCAGATTCTAAAGCTCATCATTTATAAAGGAAGTCTTTTTCATGTAGAGGCTGTGAATACTACATGTCAAAACAGAGAAAATGTTTTTATTTTTCAGTTTTGCTTACAGCTCAAGATCTCCAATTTTTACTAGAATCTACAGGGTTTTTCAGATTCACAACTCAGAAGTCAGCTCTATTGTGAACATAAAAGCAAGCTCGATTTGATTGTAATAGTTAATTATCCTGACCTCTTTGCAAAAAGAGGTGCTTATAATCAGTTAATTTGTGTGTTTCCAATTTACATTGTGCAAAAAAATTGTTGTATCAGAGCAAATATCAAAGACTGTGTAGAATAATTTTCTTCTTTTGTTTTTAACATCAAGTGAGAAAAAGATGACAGGGACAATAAGATAACTAACAAATTTAGTTTGGGGCTCAAATATATTTGACCAAAAGTGCCCCCAGAAATGCAGGGTGCAATGATTATTTTTTTAAAAAGTAAATTTAAGAAAGGTAAATCAGCCAGGTTAATAAACATTACTTTTGAGGAAAAAAATGATTTGAAATTCTCCATCAAAGATAAAATGTTTGAGAAAAACATGGTCTTGCTCTCAGGAGACCAGACTGATTGGTGGTTTTGCCAAATAAGTATATTAATTTAGGCGACGTTGCTAAGCTATCTGCAGAATCAGTAACTTTACCTGTCAAATGGCAGTTAAGTGACAAATTCAGGAACATCTTTTCTTGAGCCACCACAGTGTCCCCAGAGCCTAGCATTGGGTCATAAAAATGGGAGGAACCTGATAAATATCATTTAATGAATAAACATAATAGCAATGCATTTATATCATTGAATTGTGAAAATTTAAAGGATGCATATAAATCACTTTGAAAAATCTTTAAATAAATTAAAATTGTTTTCTGACTGAGAACATCTAATCCTATGTGTCATTATTGTAGTGTGGTACAGGGAAAACATCCTTTAATCATTTTATGTTTGTAAAAATATAAGAATGGCATAAAAGGATATTTCACAATTTGCATTAGAAATGTTCTAATCATACTATTATGCTAAGTATATATATAAAGAATTTGCAATTGTAACAGAAACACTAAAGAGCTTTCTTTAAAAGCAACAACAACAAAACAAACAAAAATACTGTCTTCTACACCTGTCTCATAGAAGGGCACCTTTTATGAATGTTTTCCTACTTTTCAAAGTTCAGAACTACATCATACCATTAGAAGTACCTTTAGAGAAAATTTCACACCTCACTCCAAATATCTGAAAGATGTATTTGGAAGGAGCACAGGGTGTGTGACAGACTCTTTACTTGAGTAGAATGGCCTTTGGTAGAATGGGGTAGGTATCACACACATTAATATTGTATAGGAACTCTGGCAATTTCCTCTGGGGTGCCATTCTGAAGTGAGTGTAATGGAATTGAGAGGACGTAAGGCTGACAGTGGCAAACGGGTTGTGTGATATGAAGAGATGGAGCGGTCTAGTCACTGTGTACCTCACCTGGTTTCAACAGAAGCACTAAATTCTTAATTGTGTTTTACAGGATATGAATGATTATCCTCCAGTATTTAGTAAACGGATCTACAAAGGGATAGTGGCTCCAGATGCCGTCAAGGGTACACCTATCACAACCGTTTATGCTGAAGATGCAGACCCTCCTGTAAGTAGAATATGTTGATTAACACCCTGAACTAAAGTGAGAAAAATCTTTAACACTTATAAATGACCCAGTTCCCAAGACAGTGCAGTGAGTCTGTGTGAGTTCCACTCTGTTCACTCACATACATTTAATGTACTCTTGCCTGTTGCATCCACAGGTACAAACCATATTTCAAACGATTATTATTGAACTTAGACAATTAGGGATATGGTTTTTGTTTTACTGGGATTCAACATTGACTATTTACCAATTTATCTAGTACTAATGATAAATATGTATAGAAAGAATTGTCTACATTTGTAATCAGTATCATTCAGGTTCTTTATTTAGAATATTGTAAGCTGAATTTAGCCTGGATAAGTTTTATCCTTAGGTATTTTACATTTTATTCATATTTTGTTAGAAAACACTAAATCAATATATGATATTATATTGAATGTGTTAATTTTGGTAAACTAAAGTTGTATTGCTTTTAGAACATATTTAATAGATTCTTTTATTATCCAGAATTTCAGGACGTTTTTTGAGATGCCCTAAATTGTCTTTCAAGATACAGGGTTCCTAATTAAAATATTATTATAGCAGAAGTGAGGTAAATTTTCCTGAATATTGTTTCTTAATGTATTAAAAATAGCATATAAAACTAATAGGGCTTCCCTGGTGGCGCAGTGGTTGGGAGTCCATCTGCCGATGCAGGGGATGCGGGTTCGTGCCCCGGTCCGGGGGGATCCCACATGCCGTGGAGCGGCTGGGCCTGTGAGCCATGGCCGCTGGGCCTGCGTGTCCGGAGCCTGTGCTCTGCGACGGGAGGGGCCACAACAGTGAGAGGCCCGCATACTGCAAAAAAACAAAAAAAAAAAAAACAAAAACTAATAGTACCAGTATAAAAATGCTTTCTGTAAATAACTTGAGGGTGTTATAGGTATTAACTATTTATTCTCATAATAGCTGAATGATGAAGATTTGAATTTTTTACCTTGGGTGAGCTTGAAGTACGAGTCAGTGGCTGATATATTCTAGAAAAATGTTAAAAGTGTTAAACCATTTTAGAAAAGTAAGAAAATAGAAAAAGACCTCAATTTTATAAGTAATTTAAAAATTCAGTTTTGTGTTGCTAATATAAACAGTATTTATGTAATGCTATTTATTTAATAAAATATAAATGGCAATCATAACATTTTTCAGCTTCAGTCGTGACAAGCCATATAAAGTCTTTTGTGACTATGACGTCTTGAAAAATAATAATGTTAACATGAAAGCAATGGCCTTTCACTCAGAAGTTCCTTTTCTCAAGTGTGTTAAAATGTCTTTGAAACTGATTTATTGAATCTTGGGAAATATGACAGGCAAAATTTCATAGCCTTGGACATACCAATAGAGATGGTGGATGTGAAATTGGTGTTTTGTCTGCCTTTTAAGTAAACTGTCAGAGGTACAAAATACTTTGAAATTAGGATTACAATTCAGTTCTATTCAAGATGTGTTTTGAGCACCAACTCCATAGTAATCACTGTGCTAACCAGGTTTTGCTCTCCAGAAACTGACAATCTCATAGGAAAAGCAGAACTGCACATAGAAGCTAAAAAGCACTGTATTGAATGAGCGTACATGTAGGGGAGGAAGACTTTTCCTTTCTTCCCCTCTAGGCTCTCTGGCTGGTCTAATAATTAAATTGACATAAGACAGATTAACAGGAGAAAAACAAATTTAAATTTGTACCAGAGCTCATAAAAATATGATGCTCATAAAAATGTGATGCTCAAATAAGTGACTAAAGCAGGCAGCTTTTATACCTTTTAGACCAAGAAACAATGCATTTGTGAAGAACCGACAAGATGAAGGGGTTTGGGCTTGGGGTAGTATTTTAGTAAAGAAGTAACAAGGTTTGCTTACACGGCCTTCTTGTCTTTGAAGTCCCTATCTCTGGTAGTAAGGATTTCTTTCTTTCTTCTGGTGCAGGCAGGATACCTTTCACATGAGAGATTTATTTCCTGCTTTCAGGGGGACAATGAGGAGTCAGAGTGTCCATCTTATACTGACTGTTTCTTAAGTAACTTTAATTCAAAATAATCAATATGCCCAAGTGGCATATTTTGGGCAGACTGCCGTGAACCCTGTCATAAGCCAACACAGCATCTTAAAATACTAATATTTCTAACAAATTTTCATTAACACAGAATTTAAGATAGTGTTAAGCTTAATGACATTAATGATGAGAGACTAAAAGTAGGCTGTTTACCTATGTGGGATAGACCTCAAAGCCTTAGCATGGATGGCAAAATCCTCACTTCACATGTGACACCGTGACCTTAGTACCTGGTTTGACATTCAGTCACTGCACTGATGTGAAAGAAGCTGGCTTGGTCTGTTGTCTGTTTTCTAAATAAGTTATATTCTCTACAGTATTTACCTAGAGAGAAGGCCTCCTTTTTACTCCCTAAGCCCGTTTACGGAAACTTAGCAGGCTCAAATGCTATGTTTCTTTGGAAGAAGCTCTGAGGTTTGCATTCCTAATAGTATTTTTTTTGAACATTTAATGTCTAATGCTGGCTTTTCCGTATGTGAAAGGTGGATGCCAGTCATTCAACTGGAATACTGAGCATGCTTATTTCAGCTAACAAATATAAATTTTATCAGACTTAGTTTCGATCCTTGAAACACTAGCAATCGTTTGGCATAACTAGTATTCAGCATTGAGTTTTCCATCATTGCTGCAAATTGTGTCCCTTAACTTAGCATAGGTACAATTTGGGTGCACTTACACCAATCTGTAGGTGCTCAATAAAAGCTCAATTCCATGAAATTTTTAAGAAAATAAAAATGATACAGCTTTCAAAATGTTATGACTGAGTTCACTTTTATTATTTTATGTAAGCACCACAAATCAAAATAAGTATTTTTTGGATGAGCTTGCCAAATGTTTTCTATTCTGTTACTCTTGTAAATATTTATTAATTAGAGGAAGATGGTTTCAATTTCATATACTTCAGGGCTCTTATGTCAGTTCCACTACTTAGGGCTGTGAGTATCTATGGGTAACACTGTGTTTATTTAATGGTCTCTCTTCCAAGCTAGAAGGTAATTTCCTTGAGGGCAAGAATCCAAACTTATTCCAGTTTGTTTTCCCACATCTAATTATGTTTGGTACTTAGTAGCAAATGCTTGTTGAATAACTGAATAAATGAATAAATAAGCAGTTATTTCTGTGTTCTTTAGAATTGTCAGAATGTGCCAGATCTTCAGAAATTTAGTTATTTGTGACCCTGGGCAAGTTTCTTATTGTCTCCAAGCCTAAGTATGGCCATTTGAGGGCTGTAAGAATTAACTGGAGTGATATATATATAATGCTTAGCGCTGCTTCTGTTCCCTCATATAAGTAGGTATTGTTACAATTCTGCAATAATAATGAGCATCTCTAGAGGTTGACCACATCTTTTTCAAGGCATCATGTTTCTTGTGAATGAAATGAGAACCACCCATTTTAAACTAGAAAATTGCAACCACAAAATATCAGATGGAGAAATGGGTAAGGTCTTAAAGCCAGAGAGAACATTCTTGCCAAACATAAATTAAGAATTATAAAATGCATGTTGTGTAAACCTGAAGTGATCTAGAGGGAGAAAAACATCTTCCAGGGATTTTTTTCCCCCTGAATTAAAGCTGTTAGGACTTTCATTTTCTGCCTTGCTTTTGTGACACCATTGACATTATGTAGTTCACCGGAGACGTGTATAGTGAATGACTGATCATTTTGGATATTAAAAATTGCTAAACATTTCTTTCTGCTCACTAGAGACTTCTCACTCCAAACTTTCACAAAACAAAACTGCAAGTTTAATTTTCCATTTGCATATTTTTATTATTTCTGAAGCTGTGGCCAAACCCCATGATACAAGAGGTCTCTTTGTGGGCAGGGTAAATGCCTCACAGAATAGTGTCCTTCGTGAGCATATAGATGTGGAAAAATTTGGATAAATGAAGCTTACATTTTGCTAATTTCCAAGAAGTTATGAGGAACCCACGGAGGAATATCTTCTCATTGTTGTGTCATTCTTTCCATTTAATGCATTTGAGGAATTTATAAGATTCTTGTTTAAAGTAAGTCAGTAGTTGGAGTATGTTTAATATTAGCAATTTTGACAAACTTTCTAATTTGCATATATTCATGTGAGAAATATTTATATCTTGAAGACTTATTTTTTAGGTTTCAATATCAATTTATGAAGTGAATGTGCTCCATGAAAAAGATCTTGTAAGTTCTCAATAGTAACTGGCTTTAAACATCAATGAGTATTCTCACTACACTTTTTTTTTCAGAAAGTATTTTTTTTTTCAGAAAGTATTTTTATAAAGGCATAATAATTGCAGCTGTGAGGTAATTTTTTTCCCCTCTGCTGAGATTTTGAGAGCTATACTATCCTTTCAGAGTTCAGACAAGCTACCTGAGGAATTATTATTATTTTTTTTTTACATCTTTATTGGAGTATAATTGCTTTACAATGGTGTGTTAGTTTCTGCTTTATAACAAAGTGAAACAGTTATACATATACATATGTTCCCATATCTCTTCCCTCTTGTGTCTCCCTCCCTCCTACCCTCCCTATCCCACCCCTCCAGGAGATGACAAAGCACCGAGCTGATCTCCCTGTGCTGTGCGGCTGCTTCCCACTAGCTATCTACCTTACGTTTGGTAGTGTATATATGTCCATGACTCTCTCTCGCTTTGTCACAGCTTACCCTTCCCCCTCCCCATATCCTCAAGTCCATTCTCTAGTAGGTCTGTGTCTTTATCCTTGTCTTACCCCTAGGTTATCCATGACATTTTTTTTTCTTAAATTCCATATACATGTGTTAACATACAGTATTTGTCTTTCACTTTCTGACTTACTTCACTCTGTGTGACAGACTCTAGGTCTATCCACCTCATTACAAATAGTTCAATTTTGTTTCTTTTTATGGCTGAGTAATATTCCATTGTATATATGTGCCACATCTTCTTTATCCATTCATCCGATGATGGACACTTAGGTTGTTTCCATCTCCAGGCTATTGTAAATAGAGCTGCAATGAACATTTTGGTACATGACTCTTTTTGAATTATGGTTTTCTCAGGGTATATGCCCAGTAGTGGGATTGCAGGGTCATATGGTAGTTCTATTTTTAGTTTTTTAAGGAACCTCCATACTGTTCTCCAGAGTGGCTGTATCAATTTACATTCCCACCAGCAGTGCAAGAGTGTTCCCTTTTCTCCACACCCTCTCCAGCATTTATTGTTTCTAGATTTTTTGATGATGGCCATTCTGACTGGTGTGAGATGATATCTCATTGTAGTTTTGATTTGCATTTCTCTAATGATTAATGATGTTGAGCATTCTTTCATGTGTTTGTTGGCAGTCTGTATATCTTCTTTGGAGAAATGTCTATTTAGGTCTTCTGCCCATTTTTGGATTGGGTTGTTTGTTTTTTTGTTATTGAGCTGCATGAGCTGCCTGTAAATTTTAGAGATTAATCCTTTGTCAGTTGATTCATTTGCAAATATTTTCTCCCATTCTGAGGGCTGTCTTTTGGTCTTGTTTATGGTTTCCTTTGCTGTGCAAAAGCTTTGAAGTTTCATTAGGTCCCATTTGTTTCTTTTTGTTTTTATTTCCATTTCTCTAGGAGGTGTGTCAAAAAGGATCTTGCTGTGATTTATGTCATAGAGTGTTCTGCCTATGTTTTCCTCTAAGAGTTTGATAGTTTCTGGCCTTACATTTAGGTCTTTAATCCATTTTGAGCTTATTTTTGTGTATGGTGTTAGGGAGTGATCTAATCTCATACTTTTACATGTACCTGTCCAGTTTTCCCAGCACCACTTATTGAAGAGGCTGTCCTTTCTCCACTGTATATTCCTGCCACCTTTATCAAAGATAAGGTGACCATATGTGGCGTGGGTTTTCTCTGGGCTTTCTATCCTGTTCCATTGATCTATATTTCTGTTTTTGTGCCAGTACCATACTGTCTTGATTACTGAGGCTTTGTAGTATAGTCTGAAGACAGGGAGCCTAATTCCTCCAGCTCCATTTTTCGTTCTCAAGATTGCTTTGGTTATTCAGGGTCTTTTGTGTTTCCATACAAATTGTGAAAGTTTTTGTTCTAGTTCTGTGAAAAATGCCAGTGGTAGTTTGATAGGAATTGCATTGAATCTGTAGATTGCTTTGGGTAGTAGAGTCATTTTCACAATGTTGATTCTTCCAATCCAAGAACATGGTATATTTCTCCATCTATTTGTATCATCTTTAATTTCTTTCATCAGTGTCTTATAGTTTTCTGCATACAGGTCTTTTGTCTCCTTAGGTAGGTTTATTCCTAGATATTTTATTCTTTTTGTTGCAATGGTAAATGGGAATGTTTTCTTGATTTCACTTTCAGATTTTTCATCATTAGTGTATAGGAATGTCAGATTTCTATGCAATAATTTTGTATCCTACTACTTTACCAAATTCATTGATTAGGTCTAGTAGTTTTCTGTTAGCATCTTTAGGATTCTCTATGTATAGTATCATGTCATCTGCAAACAGTGACAGCTTTACTCCTTGTTTTCCAATTTGGATTCCTTTTATTTCCTTTTCTTCTCTGATTGCTGTGGCTAAAACTTCCAAAACTATGTTGAATAAGAGTGGTGAGAGTGGGCAACCTTGTCTTGTTCCTGATCTTGCTGGAAATGCTTTCAGTTTTTCATCATTGAGGACAGTGTTGGCTGTGGGTTTGTCATATATGGCCTTTATTATGTTGAGGAAAGTTCCCTCTATGCCTACTTTCTGCAGGGATTTTATCATAAATCGTTGTTGAATTTTGTCGAAAGCTTTCTCTGCATCTATTGAGATGATCGTATGGCTTTTCTCCTTCAGTTTGTTAATATGGTTAATCACATTGATTGATTTGCGTATATTGAAGAATCCTTGCATTCCTGGAATAAACCCCACTTGATCATGGTGTATGATCCTTTTAATGTGCTGTTGGATTCTGTTTGCTAGTATTTTATTGAGGATTTTTGCATCTATGTTCATCAGTGATCCTGGCCTGTAGTTTTCTTTCTTTGCGACATCCTTGTCTGGTTTTGGTATCAGGGTGATGGTGGCCTCGTAGAATGAGTTTGGGAATGTTCCTCCCTCTGCTATATTTTGGAAGAGTTTGAGAAGGATAGGTGTTAGCTCTTCTCTAAATGTTTGATAGAATTCGCCTGTGAAGCCATCTGGTCCTGGGCTTTTGTTTGTTGGAAGATTTTTAATCACAGTTTCAATGTCAGTGCTTGTGATTGGTCTCTTCATATTTTCTATTTCTTCCTGATTCAGTCTTGGCAGCTTGTGCATTTCTAAGAATTTGTCCATTTCTTCCAGGTTGTCCATTTTATTGGCATAGAGTTGCTTGTAGTAATCTCTCATGATCTTTTGTATTTCTGCAGTGTCAGTTGTTACTTCTCCTTTTTCATTTCTAATGCTATTGATTTGTGTCTTCTCCCTTTTTTTCTTGATGAGTCTGGCTAATGGTTTATCAATTTTGTTTATCTTCTCAAAGAACCAGCTTTTAGTTTTATTGATCTTTGCTATTGTTTCCTTCATTTCTTTTTCATTTATTTCTGATCTGATTTTTATGATTTCTTTCCTTCTGCTAACTTTGGGGGTTTTTTATTCTTCTTTCTCTAATTGCTTTAGGTGCAAGGTAAGGTTGTTTATTCAAGATGTTTCCTGTTTCTTATGGTAGGATTGTATTGCTATAAACTTCCCTCTTGAACTGCTTTTGCTGCATCCCATAGGTTTTGGGTCATCATGTTTTCATTGTCATTTGTTTCCTAGGTATTTTTTAATTTCCTCTTTGATTTCTTCAGTGATCACTTCGTTATTAAGTAGTGTATTGTTTAGCCTCCATGTGTTTGTATTTTTTACAGCTCTTTTCCTATAATTGATATCTAGTCTCATGGCGTTGTGGTCGGAAAAGATACTTGATACAATTTCAATTTTCTTAAATTTACCAAGGCTTGATTTGTGACCCAAGATATGATCTATCCTGGAGAATGTTCCATGAGCACTTGAGAAAAATGTGTATTCTGTTGTTTTTGGATGGAATGTCCTATAAATATCAATTAAGTCCATCTTGTTTAATGTATCATTTAAAGCTTGTGTCTCCTTATTTATTTTTATTTTGCATCATCTATCCATTGGTGAAAATGGGGTGTTAAAGTCCCCTACTATGAATGTGTTACTGTTGATTTCCCCTTTTATGGCTGTTAGTATTTGCCTTATGTATTCAGGTGCTCCTATGTTGGGTGCATAAATATTTACAATTGTTATATTGTCTTCTTGGATCGATCCCTTGATCATTATGTAGTGTCCTTCTTTGTCTCTTGTAATAGTCTTTATTTTAAAGTTTATTTTGTCTGATATGAGAATTGCTACTCCTGCTTTCTTTTGGTTTCCATTTGCATGAAATATCTTTTTCCATCCCCTCACTTTCAGTCTGTATGTGTCTCTAGGTCTGAAGTGGGTTTCTTGTAGACAGCATATATATGGGTCTTGTTTTTGTATCCATTCAGCCAATCTGTGTCTTTTGGGGGGATCATTTAGTCCATTTAGGTTTAAGGTTATTATCGATATGTATGTTCCTATTCCCATTTTCTTAATTCTTTTGGCTTCATTATTGTAGGTCTTTTCCTTCTCTTGTGTTTCTTGCCTAGAGAAGTTCCTTTAGCAGTTGTTGTAAAGCTGGTTTGGTGGTGCTGAACTCTCTTAGCTTTTGCTTGTCTGTAAAGGTTTTAATTTCTCCATCAAATCTGAATGAGGTCCTGCTGGGTAGAGTAATCTTGGTTGCAGGTTTTTCTCCTTCATCACTTTCAGTATGTCCTGCCACTCCCTTCTGGCTTGTAGAGTTTCTGCTGAGAGATCAGCTGTTAACCTTATGGGGATTCCCTTGTGTGTTATTTGTTGTTTTTCCCTTGCTGCTTTTAATATGCTTTCTTTGTATTTAGTTTTTGACAGTTTGATTAATATGTGTCTTGGCGTATTTCTCCTTGAATTTATCCTGTATGGGACTCTCTGTGCTTCCTGGACTTGATTAACGATTTCCTTTCCCATATTAGGGAAGTTTTCAACTATAATCTCTTCAAATATTTTCTCAGTCCCTTTCTTTTTCTCTTCTTCTTCTGGAACCCCTATAATTCGAATGTTGGTGCGTTTAATGTTGTCCCAGAGGTCTCTGAGACTGTCCTCAGTTCTTTTCATTCTTTTTTCTTTATTCTGCTCTGCAGTAGTTATTTCCACTATTTTATCTTCCAGGTCACTTATCCGTTCTTCTGCCTCAGTTATTCTGCTATTGATCCCATCTAGAGTATTTTTAATTTCATTTATTGTGTTGTTCATCGTTGTTTGTTTCATCTTTAGTTCTTCTAGGTCCTTGTTAAATGTTTCTTGCATTTTGTCTATTCTATTTCCAAGATTTTGGATCATCTTTACTATCATTATTCTGAATTCTTTTTCAGGTAGACTGCCTATTTCCTCTTCATTTGTTAGGTCTGGTGGGTTTTTATCTTGCTCCTTCATCTGCTGTGTGTTTTTCTGTCTTCTCATTTTGCTTATCTTACTGTGTTTGGGGTCTCTTTTTTGCACGCTGCAGGTTCGTAGTTTCCGTTGTTTTTGGTGTCTGTCCCCAGTGGCTAAATTTGGTTCAATGGGTTTGTAGGCTTCCTGGTGGAGGGGACTAGTGCCTGTGTTCTGGTGGATGAGGCTGGATCTTGTCTTTCTGGTGGGCAGGTCCACGTTTGGTGGTGTGTTTTGGGGTGTCTGTGGACTTATTTTGATTTTAGGTAGCGTCTCTGCTAATGGGTGAAGTTGTGTTCCTGCCTTGCTAGTTTTTTGGCATACCATGTACAGCACTGTAGCTTGCTGGTCGTTGAGTGAAGCTGGGTGCTGGTGTTGAGATGGAGAACTCTAGGAGTATTTTGCCGTTTGATATTATGTGGAGCTGGGAGGTCTCTTGTGGACCAGTGTCTTGAAGTTGGCTCTCCCACCTCAAGAGGCACAGGACTGACTCCTGGCTGCAGCACCAAGAGCCTTTCATCCACACGGCTCAGAATAAAAGGGGAAAAAAGTAGAAAGAAAGAATTAGTAGAAGTAGAAAGAAAGGAGGGAGGGAGGGAGGGAGGAAGGAAGGAAGGAGGGAAGGAAGGAAAAAAAGAAAGACGATAAAGTAAGATAAAATATAATAAAGTTATCAAAATAAAGAAATTATTATTAAGAGGAAAAAAACGGACGGATAGAACACTAGGACAAATGGTGGAAGCAAAGCTATACAGACAAAATCTCACACAGAAGCATATACATACTCACAAAAAGGGGAAATGGGGAAAAATTCATAAATCTTCCTCTCAAAAGTCCACCTCCTTAATTTGGGATGATTCGTTTTCTGTTCATGTATTCCACAGATGCAGGGTACATCAAGTTGATTGTGGAGCTTTAATCTGCTGCTTTTGAGGCTGCTGGGAGAGAAATCCCTTTCTCTTTGTTCTCACAGCTCCCAGGGGCTCAGCTTTGGAGTTGGCCCCGCCTCTGCTTGTAGGTAGCCGTAGGGCGTCTGTTCTTCTTCGCTCAGACAGGACGGGGTTAAAGGAGCCGCTGATTCGGTAACTCTGGCTCACTCAGGCTGGGGGGGAGGGAGGGGTACGGAGTGCGGGGCGGGTCTGCGGCGGCAGAGGCCGGCGTGACGTTGTACTAGCCTGAGGCGCGCCGTGCGTTCTTCCGGAGGAGTTGACCCTGGATCCCGGGACCCTGGCAGTGGCGGGCTGCACAGGCTCTCCGGAAGGGGGCTGTGGATGGTGACCTGTGCTCGCACACAGGCTTCTTGGTGGCGCCAGCAGCAGCCTTAGCGTCTCGCGCCCGTCTCTGGAGCTCCTTTAAGCAGCGCTCTTAATCCCCTCTACTCACGCACCAGGAAACAAAGAGGTAAGAAAAAGTCTCTTGCCTCTTCGGCAGGTCCAGACTTTTCCCCGGACTCCCTCCCGGCCAGCCGTGGCGCACTAACCCCCCGCAGGCTGTGTTCACACTGCAAACCCGCCATCTCCCGGCGCTCTGACCGAAGCCCGAGCCTCAACTCCCAGCCCCGCCCGCCCCAGCGGGTGAGCAGACAAGCCTCTCGGGCTGGTGAGTGCCGGTCGGCACTGATCCTCTGTGCGGGAATCTCTCCGCTTTGACCTCCGCACCCCTGTTGCTGCACTCTTCACCGCAGCTCCGAAGCTTTCCCCCTGTGCCACCCACAGTCTCCGCCCGCGAAGGGGCTTCTAATGTGTGGAAACGTTTCCTCCTTCACAGCTCTCTTCCACTGGTGCAGGTCCCGTCCCTATCCTTTTGTCTCTGTTTATTCTTTTTTCTTTTGCCCTACCCCAGGTACGTGGGGGGGTTCTTGCCTTTTGGGAGGTCTGAGGTCTTCTGCCAGTTTTCAGTAGTTGTTCTGTAGGAGTTGTTCCACGTGTAGATGTATTTCTGGTGTATCTGTGAGGAGGAAGGTGATCCCCGTGTCTTACTCTTCCCATCTTGCCGGAAGCCTCAGTTTTGGAGGCTGGAAGTCCAAAGTCAAGATGGAGGCAGGTTTGGTTCTTTCTGAGGCATCTTTTCTTAGCTTGCTGGTGGCCACTTTTGCACTATGTCCCCATGTGCTCTTTCCTCTGTGTGTGCACGTGCCTGAAGTCTCTCCTGAGGAATTATTTTTAAAGTGATTTCATAGGTGGCTTTCACATCCTTTTTCTGTTATTTGAGGACGCTTTTGTTGATCTCGAGAGAGTAAAAATGATCAGTTTTTCTTTTCTATGATGCATGACTAAAATGTCATGATGTCACCAAATAATGCAAGGTAATTATGGCGATATTCTCAAAATTCTTAAGCCTCTGCCTAGTCATTATGTTGCAACCTATTAGCAGAGGGCATAACAGTAGAATAAAAACATCATTGTCTTTATCCATGATTTGCTGTTTGCTGGCTTTGTGTGCAATAGTTGAAACTGTTCAGGGCTAGGAGTGTCATAAGATTGTATTTTTATCTCCAGATAATATGGCTGTTCTGTATTATTTTCTATTGATATATCTGCAGATCTGTTTTTCATCACTCATCACATACTGGTTTGTGTTGTTTTGCTATATTGATTTAGGTTATTGCTAGCAATGTAGTGTAAACTCTGGTTTTAAAGATCAGTGCCTAATAACCACATTTGCTGACCCTGGAGCATGTGGGGGGAATGTATGTAGCTCAGTGGGTTTTTTCCTTCACATCAAAGCTGTTAGGGAAATAATCAAGAACTATTTTCACGAATCATGTCTGCTTGTGAATATTGAAATGAGGTAGCCCAGCCTGAGTCCTTTTGGTCTCGCATACTTAATTAGAAAAAATTCACACAATGAAACAGTTGGGACTTGATCTTTAGAATGACAATGGGTTATAATTAGATTTGAAAGTGTAAATGAATACAAAAGACAAGGTTTTATGAGACAGTTTATACATGATTAATGTCTAGAAAAGGCTTATCTAAGTGTTTTAAGAATCTGTGTCATTTTCTTCTGTTTTGTGGCTTATAGATTCTTTACAAGAACAACTATACTGTTAACATTACTTGAGATCAATATTAGATTTAACTGTTTCAGATGAACATATTTTTCTTCTAATTCAGAAACTGCAATGCCTACCAGGGCTAACAGGGTGTTTTTCTTTTAAGTAGTGATGTCTATAAAATTTAGGGTTTTTTTAACCTTTACAAAAGTGTCATCCAATGATATGTCTTTTTTTTTTTTTTGATGAGAATAAACCTCATGGGATTAGGATCCCAATACATTGCAACAAGAGAGGTTTCCAAGGGAATTGAGTGAAGTATAACAAGCCCCCTCTGGGGCTCACTCATAGGTCTCCCTTATGGCTTAAATAATGTGCTTTATTTTGAATTTCTTGCCAGAGGAAATGGGAAGGGACCCTCTAAAAGAGTATCTTGGCTTCTTATAATCTGGCTTCTTGGCTTTAACACCCTCAAAGCCATCCTACTGTTATCTTCAGGTCTTATCATTACCCACTTCACAGTTCTTCCATATCCTTGAATGCGTGGGCAGTAGACCAGCAGTCAAGCATGTGCTTGGTGCAACATAGATGCTTCGTAATACTGTTGAATTAATCAGCCAGTAAGAAAACATTTATGGTGGACTTAACAATAAGAATATGACACGATAGAGCCATGACAGTGTGTAAGAAAGGTGCCAAGAATAGGCAAGTGAATGTGTCCTGGTGTAGTCTGAGCCTGCTGTGGACAGGAACTCAACTTTCCCAGAGTATAGGAGATTCATTTAAGTGAGGGTAGAAGAAACTAGCAGAGGAAATATATTCAAAAATTACAGAGTCGGAATATTCATCATGTGTTCTTAAATTTGGGTAACATGATTTGAACTATATCTGATTCAATTAATATTAACTACTTAAAAGAACATATTAGGGCTGTCTTAGAGACTCATTTGTAGACAGGAAATGCAGCAGATATGGTTTTACAAACCCATTTTATTATATAGAAAATGGAAGCTTACTAAAGACAAACAGGACAATGACAAAATCAAAGCTACATATTAGAATATTTATTTCCTGTGATATGTAGTCTTCATTGGATGAGATAATAAATGAAAACCAGAAGATAAGTTAGCAGCTATAGCTTTCATTTAAGTATGAAAAAAACAAGGTGGACAATGAAAATGGAGAAAACAGAAATACTTAAAAGCCATTGAAATGGAAAAATTAATAGTGACTGAGCAGGATGGTTGAAGTTCACAGAATAAAAGCACAATCAAAAGTGAATCAAGAGTTTCTAGCTGGAGTGATAAAGATATTCATGATCTTAGTTGACAGAAATAAGATAGAAAGAAAAGAAAGCCATTTAAGGAGAAAATGAGATCAAACTAGGATAAATTAAATTTTAAATGATTTCAAAATATCTAAGTGAAATCATCTACAGAATGATAGAAGTTGTCTGATTTCCTTCCCTGAGCAAGGAGGCTCAGAGGACTAAGCCGGGACATGACTAGTGAAGGAGTAATACTCACCAGATCTACCCAGGAATCATAGTGCCAGAGCTGGCAGGAAGCTTATCTCTTTCCCAGAGTTATACATTCCTCAAACTAAAGAACACATAGCCTCTAGTGCTGACAGGAAGCTGGAGGCAGATGGCAGGATGGTGCCAAGATTCCTTTGCACAGATGAACAATATGAAGTCTATGAAGAAGTCCTGAGGCAGATACTGGGTTGCCACAGCTGCTTTGATCTGATGCCAGGATGGATCAGGTAGAAAACATGGGATTAGGAGCACAGGAAAAATTGTGGAAGAGGAGACACCTAAATGCAAGCTGAAGCTATGAGAGTAAATAACATGCTCCAAGAGAGAAAGCATAATCAGATAAAACAAAAACTTGGAAATAAATCCGCAGGTTATGCCCTTTTGAGGATGGGCCAAGAGCTGAAGTGTGGAAGGAGTGAGAGAAAAGGAAGACTAAGAGCATAGAAGAGCAGTCTGCCAGTGATGTGGTTCAGAAGAAAAGAAGAAATTTTCAATGCAGAGAAAGAAAATAAATGGTAAAGGTTTTTTTTGTTTTGTTTTGTTTTGTTTTGTTTTCCAGACAGGGCAAGGAGAGTGAAATCAAGCTAAGTGAAGGACCATTGTTCTGTTGATTAGAAACTCTTGAGTAATCTTCATGGTAAATTGGCCTCTGCTCTCCTGCAGTTTCCTTACCCTTTTATTTTTCATGTGTCTGAGTTATTTTGGAGTGTAACATTTATATATACATCATTTTTGCTTTTGAGACTATCAGTTTATTATTTACATTTTCTTTGAAGAATTACTTATGTGCATTCTCTACAGGAATTATTTATGGAATTTAAATTGTATTTCTTGGACACGTTTACAACTACTTATATGTATTTCTGTATTTAAGTCTATATATGGTTTATGCCATTCCTTTCATATTCTGACTTATCCATTTTTAAGTTCTTCATTTTGCTGCATCCCTTGGTTTATTCATATGTGTCTTCAATTATTTAGAAAGATATATACCATGTGAGTTTTTATACATATCAAATTAATTTGCTTATACATAGAACATAAAACTTGACAAACTATTAGGGTCTTGGGTTCAAACTTTTGCCCTTTAAAACCATAGGATTTTCCACTATTTTCTGGTTTTTAACACTGTAGAAGTATTAGGCTATATATATTTTTTAATTTTGAGGTTTTGTTTGTTTCTGCTTATAAGACTCCCTATTCCAGAACTTAAATGTTTTCACTAGTAAGTATTTAGATATTCCTTGCTCTGTATTAATGTGTCTGATATATGATGGCCCCTTGTAATCTGCAAACTTGTTTGTGTACGTAGTTCATCAGCCCAGGAAAGATTTACATGGCTTCAACAGTAAGGGTTTTGAGGTGAGACTGGCTGGTTTCTACTCCTAAAGTTCCTACTGACTGTTCTTGTGGCCCTGGACAATTTGCTTAGTCACTCTGCTCCTTTTCTCTTCTTCTTCTAGGACCCCTATAACTCGAATGTTGGTGCATTTAATGTTTTCCCCGACGTCTCTGAGAGTGTCATCAATTCTTTTCATTCTTTTTTTTCTTTATTCTGCTCCCTAGCAGTTATTTCCACCTTTTTTTATTCCAGCTCACTTATTGGTCTTCTGCCTCAGTTAATCTGTTACTGATTCCTTCTAGAGTATTTTTTAATTTCAGTAATTGTGTTGTTCATCACTGTTTGTTTGCTCTTTAGTTCTTCTAGAGCCTTGTTAAATGTTTTTTGTATTTTCTCCATTCTGTTTCCAAGAGTTTGGATCATCTTTACTATCCTTACTCTGAATTCTTTTTCAGGTAGGTTGCCTATTTCATCTTCATTTATTTGGTTTGTAAGTTTTTACCTTGCTCCTTCATCTGTAACAAATTTATTTGTCATTTCATTTTTTGTTGTTGTTGTTGGGTGGTGCTGTATTCCTCTTACTGGTTGTTTGGCCTGAGACATCCAGCACTGGAATTTTGGGGCATTTGGATAGAGCTGCGTCTTGGACCTCCAGTAGGCCTCACTCCAATTGATATTCCCTGGGGTCTGAGGTTCTCTGTTAGTCCAGCGGTTTGGACTCTGAGCTTCCACCACTGGAGCTCAGGCCCGACCTGTGGCCTGGGAACCACAATCCCGCAAGCCAGTTGCTGGGGGTTCCTCCCGTCCCTTTGAGTGTCCGTGGCCCCCCACTGGTTGGCAGATGGATTTTTATCCACTGCACCACCAGGGAAGTCCCTTGAAAAGTCATCATAGAGACTTGAGGTGTAAGTTTGCCTCCTCAGTTCTTCTTGGCCGGCCAGTTAGCCGTGCCTTCCCTGTTCTCAGTTTTTGAAGTCAAAACGTCCAGGTAAGGTGGTAAATGCACAAAATAATCCACTTTGCTACTCTGAAGGGCTGCTCAACCTGCAGGAACCGCTGGGTGGCTACTTTTATCGTTTTGAGTTTAAGATAAATTGTCCAAAATCTTCACACATAAATTAAATATTAGTTTGCCATTTTAATACTCAAATTACATGCCAGATTGGACTCCACATATAACACAATTGCAACAATCTTATAAATCGAATCCATTTTAAAGCACATCAGATTTTCATATGTAAGCACCTACACAGTGAGGTATAAAGTCCACTTGACTATAAATATGAAGGTCTTTGCTCTAGTTCTCAAACCTTTATTTGGTAATGCTCATGTTTCTCCTTTATAGCCAGAAATGTTAGTAGTTTATTATGTTTATCTGTGTACCTTCTGTCTCCCCCATCTGACTGATTATGAGGCCCTAAGTACAAAAGCGCTATCTGTAATTATTGGCCTATGATCATGAGAGATGAATATGAGTAGGTATGGATAAGTATCTATGAACATATATTGGTGGGTATTAAACTGAAAACTTGCCAACAATTTAGCCACATTCTGAGTTAAGTAAATTCTTAGAGGTCCTCTAAACCATATAGAAAATTACCTATGTAGCTATGATTCTTGCAATTACCAAACGAATACTCAGAGATATCAATCTTATTCAACATTAGTTTAACCCACCATGTAACTCTGATTTTACACCTTGTATAGTGTAGTTGGTGTAAGAAAACATCTATATCCTATTAATATAAATCACATGAGGATTAATTTATTAGAAAAATCCAGAGGATTATGTCATTATTTTAATGGATTGACGTAACAACAGAATGTATTAGGTATAATTAGAAAAGTAACATAGACTAGAAGGACAGAGGCTGAGAAGTAGGAGAGAGATAGTACCTAATATTCAGCCAGTCCAGAAAAAAAGGGAAGGACTTTCCTAATGATACATGGTTTTATTTCTCCAAAACTTTTCTCAAGAATCTCTTTGAAAGACTATTTATTCTCCTTCAATCTTCTACTTGTTTGGAACTCTGTTTTCATAAGTTCTATTTTCATCTCTTTTGTGAAAGCTCTTCCCCAACAAAAGTCACTGATTTCTTTCTTCTTTGTTCTTAAAAAATATACATGGAGCCACTGCAAACAGGAACACAGGATATATACATTTTAGCAGGGGGTTTTAGCAGGGGAGGCCGGGGGTTACACAAGCAGCCATTCCCATCATATCTGTATTTGTGATCCCCCCTAGAGTTGTTCATCCTGGCAGCCCAGCCCAGGATCCACATATACATGAGCACTGCTTATATTATACGTATTTACTTAACAAGTTATTGTTGACCTCTTAAATAATGCCAAGCCAAAATAAGTATCTTCTCTAATGGAACTCGCAGTCAAGGAACAGAGATAGGCTACAAACCCACAGACAAGTAAATATGTAACATAAATTCACATAAGGATACATACTATAAAGAAAATAAAATAAGATTTGACTCAGAGTGGTTTATGGGTGGGTATAGGCAAAAGAGGTATCATTTGAGACCTGGATGCCAGAAGGAACTAGCCACATACAAGAGTATTGCAGGAAGAACAAACAGCAGGTGGAAAAGTGCTGAGGTAGGAGTGAGCTTGGTGTTTTATAAGGCCAATCTGGCTGAATTATTGTTAATGAATATCAGGAAGGAGGTGATATAAGATGAACTCCTCAACTAGGCTGTGAATTTGTTCATCTGTGTGCTCTCAGGACTCAGCAGTGTCCATTTAATGTGTTGAATGAATAAACAAATAGATGAATGAATGAATGAATCCCACATATAATGAATTAACCTTTGTACTATAAAACATGAGTAAAATGATAAACGTTAGGGGATAAATAATCTATAAAATTTTCAATTGCCAATATTTTATACAATTTATACATCTCTCTCTTAAAATATGCCATATATGAAATAAATGTATAATGATTTAGTTCTATAATTCTATTTTTTTAACTGAGTTAAATATTTTTTATCTAATGGCAAACAAAAAGTCCTCTGGAATTTGTTCTAAATTGTGGTTAATTTCAGTTAACCAAATTAAGGTTAGTTAACTTATTAACCTTAACTTGATGCCAAGTTAAGGTTTTCAGCACCCCTTGAATGATTAAGCTGCCAGTCATATCCATGTTTCTATTTTGAACATTTCCTTTAGGGAAACATATCCCTCTAAAAATGAGTGTGTCACTTATTTGAAAATTCAGGGAAACTATCGAAGAATATTTTGGTGAATGAAAGTTGACATTAAGAAGGATTCCTGTGCCAGCACCTCATTAATCTTTTAAAATTATGGTTATCTGAAGTAACGCTTGCTCCAATAATGAGGTCAGCTGGATTTATAGAAATATCTGTCAAAATGAGGAGGCTTCAAAAAAGCTGTTGTGCTATGCTTCTCACATGTCCTCAGTTTCCATAAAAATTTAAAGAAGAAACTCATTGTACTTACCCATCAAAAGACTCCAAGAGGCATAATGATGGGAAACTCTATTTTTACCACCACTGCCTGATGAGAATCTTTGCAGACAATTTCATTACTTTACTATTGAATTAATATTTATGTCTTGGTTAATTCTATCTTCATTTCTTGCCTTTGTTAATGCCTCTTCATAGTGGCTAGGTAAATAGAGCAAAATTCCAAAATAGCTTAGTCTTTTTTTGTGATATTACATGTATTATGGGATTACCTACTAATGTGTCATAAATTGTGTTGGATCAAAGTCCATTTTATAGTCTCCTTGTGAAATTTTACATGTCCTGAAGTGGCAAAATACATTTTACCACATGAGACTAAAATATCTGTACTAAGAAAGAGATGTGATTTAACCATTGAACTAAGGAATAAAATTAAATGGATTCCACTAGGTGGATATCAAAGTATTCTTTTCCTTGATGGTGACCTAAAACAATCAGGTAATTTGTGTTTTTCTCTTGAATCCACAGTTTGAGTACATTTCCTAAACAACTATGGTAGGTTAAAAGGGCATGGAGAAAAGATATAAAAGCAAGAAAAGAATGCCTAGGATGATACAAAAACAATTAGAAATATCTATCCTAATAAAGTGAGGCTCAGGGGTAAAACATTGGTCTTCAAAACTACGAAGAATTTTTTTCCCCTGAAAAAAAGAAAACACTATGTTCCATCACTGCCGAGGAAAAAATGAGGTTTGGTTTTAGCAAGTGTTTCAGAGAGGAAGAGCCTTTAGTGTCTGAAGATAGGAAGCTAACTAATGACCTCCCAAGATTTCTTTGGTCCTAAATAAAGACAAATAAATTTTGTTGATCAGAGTACAGCACCAAGGAGTCATTTGCTCATCATTTATAAATTAAACCACAGCCTACTTTTAGTTTAGTATGAACTTTAAGAAAGCAATTTTTGTAAACTACTTTTAGTGTTACTATTAGATTGATTTTGTGATAATTTGGAAATGCTATAGAAAAGGAGTCTATTGCCATACTAATAAAAATTTTAAAGACTGACTTTTTTTTTGTAAAAATATAGCTCTTTTTTCACTATTGATGGTCCAAAATGTCCCTCTTAATACACTTATAAATACATATAGGTAAAGATACAATATAATCTATATACTATATTATCATAAATTGAAGTAGAAAGTAATGATTAAATATTTCATCTCACTTTTAAGTATGTTTTTATAGATTAGTTTAAAAAATAAATATGATTAACTAATATATTTAACTGGAAGAAATATCAACTTATTGGAAATATGTAAGAGTAAAGAAAGATCACTCTATTTCTAGTACAATTTAAAATAAAAGACCAAATATTTGGTAAATTTTTATTATCTGAATGGTAATTTGAATATTTATATGTCATCTCATAATTATCAAAATGTATAATTTATAAGCTCAGTGGACTATTTTTAAAAATATAATGAATGAATTTTGTACATTATAATACTGTGATCATATCTATTAAATTTTTTAACATGATCAGATATTAAATGTTTAATAAATAGTAATGATAAATAATTTTGAGAGATAAAGCTTATGATGATTATTTTTTAGTTGTGTCATACATCTGGATTGCACATTATTTTCCAGATTAAAGCCATAATAATTTTAATTTTTTGAATTCATAAAAACCATGCATTTGACCTGATTCATATTGTAAATGTCCCAGAGACAATGTTAGGCAGGTTAATTGAAGCTGTTTCCCAAAGCCAGTTACCTTCACCTATTACATAGCTTAATTATTTAACTGTAAAAGCAAGACTATCTTTTTAAAGACTTTGGAAAGAAAATTAGGAAGGGAGGGAAGGAAACAGGGAGGAAAAGGGAGAGGAAGGGGAAAATAGAGGGAGGAAGAGAAGGAGGGTGGGAGGGAAAGAAAGAGGAAAAAACTTTTGAATATATTCAAAAGGACAACTAAATCAAGGTATTTAGTTGTATCATGTTATATGAAATAAAATGTGGTGCCTTGATAACAAGGGTGATGGAAGAAACAATTAAAATATCTTTTGTGGGCTAACAATGTCATCTCAGGGCCACTTTTTTTATGTGCTAGCAATCTGTAGGATAACAAATCAGAATGAAAAGCTTACTGATATAGCTAAATATAATGTACATGTTCTTTTACATACAATCTTATCTGTAACAATCCTCCAGGAAGATTATAGGATGCTCTGGATAGCAAAGTGTTTTAGGCATCTACAAGATAACACTCTGCAACACCAAAACATTTTTCTCTTTTATCAGTTAAAGGTATAATTCCAAATGTATCATTAATACCTTGGCATTATTAAAGACAACATGCTAAGTGTAACTGACATATTCTAAGTTTCTTTAAGTTTCTTGATAACTGATTCATGATAGTCATAAAAATTTTAATACTGTACTACAGACTGAATGGGTATTGATGCCAGCAGAAACTGAAAATTTGTTCTTGAAATGGTTTTTGCTGTAGTTTTGCTCTAGTGACAAAAGAGCCAAACATTTAAATTTAGGATTTATGAACAAATAAGAGGTATTTAAAGGCATGGAACTTGAGCAGAGGTAGAGAAGACAAAAGTGCCTGTGACAGAGCCTTGGGAAACTCCAAGAAGACTGGGAACAAGCAGTCTGACCCGGAGCCTCCAGATAAGAAGGAAAGGCAAAAGAGTGAAAAGAGTTACATAAAGTATTCAAGGAGATAGTGATAAACTGAGGTGTCAGGTGAAAGGATTGGACTTACAGATAATCATTAGGGAATTATATAAGTCCTGAAGGCTAACATATTAGTCCTATAGCCCAAATGTGACTCAGGAACAAACACGGAGCAACACATTCCGTTCAAGGACAGTCATGAAGAAACTCAACAATACAGAGAACAATGTTCTCAGAACCATCCTTTCCCAAAGCATAATTAACCAATTCAGGCTATGGGCATAACATGGGGGTAATATCCTGCATCTCCCACATCAGAATAATGTCAAATAGAGGTGTTCTTCTCTAAAGAGTTTTGTGGTATAATATAGTGTCTGTTAGGGTTTGAGATCAAACTCAACCACATATGAGCTCTGAGTCTGAGGTGTTTATTTTATTGTACTTCTAGGACTGGCTTAGAAATTTACAGACCTTACGCACTTAAAAAGATTAGAGTGCCCACCCCAGTGTCACCCTATATAATTAAAAATAAAACCAATCTTACCCCTAATATAAGTGAGGATGTTCAATAAATTTTGACTGTTCTCATTATAGTGTTTTTCAAAATTATCAAATGTTAATTTTTCTTGAAAAATGAATTTTTTGCTTGCTATTCCAACTTATCTTGGTGTATGTCTGGGACATTTCAACATTTTTAAACTCCCTATAAGCTTCAAGTTCATTAACTGAAAAATGTGCGGTAGACTATATATGTATCATTTTTAGTATGGTTCTCACACATAATAAGCTTTCAACAAATGTTAACTATCATTATTTTACTGTTATTACTATCAACATTAGTAGTAAGGTTATCCTAAAGGATTGTTGTGAGAATTTATTTATTTATGAAAAAACCTAGCCTGGTAAACAGCACAGAACAGATGGTAAATAATGTTTCCTTTACTTCCATACCCACTCCTCCACTTTACCTCAATCCTCCACACTTTATTTTCTCTGAGTATCACAGAGTTCAAATAAGTATAATAAAGAAAATAACTTATAATGGTCTCAGAATATAAAATATTAAACACCGTGTTCAAGGAAGAAGCTGAGATTCATATAATTAAAGAAATGTGGAAGGGAAGACACCCGAGGAAATGACTGATTTATTCTTTCACATAAATGATTTTAAATAACATGTAGTAAAGACACTTCACTGATTCAGATTGTTATTCTAAAGAAATAAAGATTCTGCTACATTTTAAACCTGAAAGTATGAAAAGTTAAAATATGATTTTTCATTTTTAAAAGACTATTTATTTTACAAATCAATTTTATATTATCATTACCCTTTGTTTTCATTTTGTGAAATAATATATAATTTTATTTTAGGGATTACCTGCAAGTCGTGTGAGATATAGAGTAGATGATGTCCAGTTTCCTTATCCTGCCAGTATTTTTGATGTAGAAGAAGATTCTGGAAGAGTAATAACTCGAGTTAATCTTAATGAAGAACCTACAACAATTTTTAAGGTCAGTGCAGTGTTTTCTCTTTGGTATCTATTTGATGTTTAACTATTGATTGAGAGTTTGGTTTAACGAATAACCATACATCTTCCCATTTTTCTCCTTTTTAGTATTTTAAAATTACGAAACAATACATTTTTTACTGCATAGACACTTAGAAAATACAGTTAAGTAAAAGGAAAATAAAACACTTGATATTTCACATTTTGGAGATTAAAATTTACCATTTTAATCTCTATCCTTATGATAACATTCCCTGCACATAAAAGTATACAAATATATATTTTAAAATAACATGATTGTATGATTGTGTTATTCATACTTCTCTTTAAAATTTAGGTATATTTAAATACTATTAATGTTATTATTTAAATGGTTGTGTGATGTTCTATTGTATAATATACTATTGTTTTTTTTTCTTTTTTGTCCAATATCCTGTTGTTGGATAATTAGTCGTTTCCAATTTTTGTTATAACCATGTTTGCTGTCGTGAAACGCCTTGTGCAGATATTATTTGCCACTTGCTATTTTTTTTCCTCCAAGTAAGTACCTAGAGGCAATTGCTGGTTCAAGTTTATGTACTCTTGATATGTTATACTTTTAGAAAATTTGAAATAATACTACCCTTCACTATTATCATAAATAATCCATTTTATTAAATGTTTGACTGTTTTCATTTTCTATAATTACTTAGAAAAAATTTTGTCCCTGGGAATAAAGCCTTTGACCGTACATTGGGGAAGTACCATCATCAGTTAACCTTGTGAATATCAGTGAAAACTCTGTCTCACTTAATTTCATCTCCATTTGAAATAATTGTTCTGTTTGTAAAGTATTAACTCAAAGGCAGATTGTGGCTCTCAGGATGACCCTTGGTTGTGGTTACGTGATCTAGGTTGAATTACTTTAGATTAGTCACCTGCAGCTTCCAAAATTATATACAATCTAGAGAAACACATAGTTTTGAAACTTAACATTTCTTAAACATTAGAATTCTTCTTGACATAATATAGGTTATCAAAGAAAATGATCAATTATAAAAGCTATTTTACTAATAAATAATATATAGAGATTACATCTTAAGACTAAAGCTTTTCTTTAGTTTGCATCATTTGAACATTTTCTGCTCTACAGTATGAACTTCATTTTATATAATTTAATTGTTTTTAAGAGAGTGTATATCAAAGTGTGTTAAACTATAAAGATTTCCAATTTTATCCTCCAGAGTGAAGTATTTCTGCCCTATAATCTTGCAGACAATTAATTCACTGGAAAAATTAATTTCTTTTTATAAGCAAGCTAATTAGCTTTTGCTATCCATGTGACTGAATTTAATGCTTTTGAAAGAAGTGTTGGCACTTATAAAGTTTCATGTTTTTACTGTAGGCACCAGTGGGATTGTGAAAGAGAAAAGAGTTTATAATTGGAGAGATGTAGTATCATATACCTGTTTTACCGGTAGTTTTTTTTTTTTTTTTTTTTTTTTTTAATTAGCTTTTGCTATCCATGTGACTGAATTTAATGCTTTTGAAAGAAGTGTTGGCACTTATAAAGTTTCATGTTTTTACTGTAGGCACCAGTGGGATTGTGAAAGAGAAAAGAGTTTATA
Source organism: Lipotes vexillifer (assembly GCF_000442215.2). Classification (NCBI taxonomy): domain Eukaryota; kingdom Metazoa; phylum Chordata; class Mammalia; order Artiodactyla; family Lipotidae; genus Lipotes; species Lipotes vexillifer. Next base: position 189,960 of record NW_006798376.1, read on the forward strand.
ATTGGAGAGATGTAGTATCATATACCTGTTTTACCGGTAGTTTTTTTTTTTTTTTTTTTTATCATAGAGTTATTAACTGAACTTCTTTGAGTTTCCTCACCTGGCAAATGGAAATAATGATATCTACCTGGTGGGATTGTTATGAATATCCTAGCATAGTCTTTGCTACCTAGTAGGCAATGAGGAAATGATCACTGCTCCCCCTTTTGGAAACAGGCAGTCCAATAATTAAAAACATTCATAGAAAAATGATGCTTTTATTTTCTTCTTTTAAATCATCTTTAACTTGAATATTTTTTTACTTTTTAAGTTGGTGGTTGTTGCTTTTGATGATGGTGAGCCTGTGATGTCCAGCAGTGCCACTGTGAAAATTCTTGTCTTACATCCTGGAGAAATCCCACGCTTCACACAAGAGGAATACAGGTATTGATTCCTATCAGGTTTTGTAACATATGAAGGTTTTAATTTTGTTGTTTTTTTTTTCTTTTGGTCTCTCAAAATTGATGTGATAAGAATTTTCCAGTAAAAGCAGGCTTCTAATTCTAGTTTAAACTTTTTAAAATTAACATAACATTATATTTATTTTAAAAGTTAATATGGTTAAAATGACAATTTAGTGTAAAATATCAGTTTTAGTAATCCTTTGATGAATAATGGATCCTTTAAAAATACTTAAAGCTAGGTTTGAAAAATACAACATTATGTTTGGGGGTTTAAATTGCAACTGATTAATGATCTCAGTGGTACGAAGTAGACATTTAGTTTCTTGTTACTGCCAGACACATTATGTCATTTAATTTTGAGGTGTATCTGAAATGATACTTCCTATATAATCAGTGACAGAGAGAGAAAGAGAGAGAGCTTATGTTTATGTGTATAATATATATTATAGCTGTAAAGTTAGTATATATACCATCTTAGGTTAGGCTGTCATAACAAAATTCAAGGACTAGGTGGTTTAAACAACAGATGTTTATTTTCTCACAGCTCTGGAGGCTGGAAGTCCAAGATCAGGCTTTCAGCATGGTCGGGTTCTGGTGAGAGGTCTCTTCCTGACTTGCAGACTGCTGCCTTCTCGCTATAACCTGACACAAAGGAAAGTGAAAGAAAGCAAGCTCTCTGGTGTCTTTTCTTATGAAGGCATTAATTCCAAGATAAGGGCTCCACTTTTATGACCTCATGCAAACCTAATTACCTCCCAAGGGTCCTATCTCCAAATACCATCCCATTGAGGGTTAGGGCCTCAAAATATGAATTTTAGGGAACACAGTTCAGTCCATAGTGTGTGTGTGTATGTTAGAAAGTGAAGAATTTATTGAAAAAATAATGAAACTAAAATCACTATATGCTCATGGTTGCTTCATTATTGGATATAAATGAAAGAATGTTTTATAATGCTCTTCTACAAATATAGTAGAATTTTCTTTCATGATTTTTTAATCTCAATTAAGTTAAAACATTATGTACTTTTGTTAGTATGTTAGGACCCATTGAAGATAGTTTTCTCACAAACATTTGAAGGAGGCTCACTATATACTGTATTTTACTATTTACTTGTTCTGGACATAGCATTAAAAGGCAGCCAGTCATTACACTCCAGAGGCTCACAGCCATAGGTTGGAAACAAAGAACTATGTGAAAAATATAATACACTATAAAAACACAATAATAGAAGCTCAGAGTACTGAGGAAGCATGTTGGAGACACACTTAACCTGTGTCTGAACATGATCAGCAAAGTTTTGAGCTGTTTTTTGAAGGAAAAATAGAGTTGAGCCACTCCACAAAAGTGTGGAAGAATGCTCCACACCAAAGAATCAGAATATACAGAAGTATAAATAAGGGATACGGGAGAATGTATTGAATAACAGAATATTTTACTTCCATCTATCTAAAGAAAATTGGAAGTTAAACAATTATATTAATTGGGGCTCAAGAAAAATGAAGATTTCATATAATAGAACATTTTATCATATTCTACAGTTTGGATTTTATTCTTATAATTTCAAAGAACAACCTAAGAATTTTAAGCTGAAGCAGTGACTAAGATACTGAGGGAAGAACTAGCTGATGCATCTGGCAACATCTACCACGTTAAACCAAGGTTTCACCTTTCATAAAAAGCTATCTTGACAATATTCAAGGACTAAATTAAATTATGCAATATCATTATAAGAAAATGCTATACAACACATATGTAAACCATTGAGATATAAAATATATTTAAAACAATAAGAATTCTTGGTCAATCTGTGTTAAAGGTCATTTTCTTCCTTATGTCCATTACCCATTTTCTTTCCTTTTGTGTTGACTTGATAATCTGCGGACTCCAATTCTTTGCTATGGGACACAGTTTTCTGGATTTTATTTTATTTATTTATTTTTTTTGCGGTACGAGGGCGTCTCACTGTTGTGGCCTCTCCCGGTGCGGAGCACAGGCTCTGGATGCACAGGCCCAGTGGCCATGGCTCACGGGCCCAGTCGCTCCGCGGCATGTGGGATCTTCCCGGACCGGGGCACGAACCCATGTCCCCTGCATCAGCAGGCGGACTCTCAACCACTGCGCCACCAGGGAAGCCCCAGTTTGTCATTTTAAAAACAGTATTTGTGAAGAATATTTTTGTTCATGTTTGGTATTTTCTTTTCATATGTTCAACCAGTATCTTTGTCACAATGCCTGCAGTGTTTCAAATTGCTGTGAAAGGCAACACAGTTTCCCTCTGTAAAAGAAAGAGAGAGAGAAACAAGAAGTAAGAGGAGGAGGAGGAAGAGAAGGAGAAGAAAGAAGGAAGAAAGGGAGGAAGGGAGAAACGTTGTTAGCCTCGTACGTCCCCTTCCCTCTCTTATTTTTCTTTCAAATTCATTTACTGCCTCAGCTGAATGCATAAAACTTCCAGAGATGCTAAACAATCTTATTAATCCTTGATTTTCAGGATGATGACTTGTGTTGGAATTAAAGAATGGCAGAATATGCCACCCGAAAATATGTCACTTTGGCATAGGTTTATTTTGAGCTGAAAGCACTTAAAAAAACAGTAGATGTTTCACTCCCTGTTAAAGAAACATTCTTTAACAGGGAGTGAAACTCAAGATAATTCTATACAAACAGACCTTGATAAAATAATTTATATCTTCCTTTAGCCTCATCACATAGTTTAGTTACTTTTCCACTATTGCCGCTCTTTGTTCATCCTAATATAAATGTATGTAGGTTTCACCATTTCTTTGAGTCTTCATTTCTTTATGAGGACTCCCATGCCACAGGAAACTTATATGAATGTGTATGCTTTCTCTTGTTAATCTGTTTTATGTTAGCTTAATACTTGGGCTCAGCCTAAAAAACCTAAGAAGCTAGAGATAAAATTTTATCTCCGCTATAGAATTGCTCCTGGTGGAAAAACTTCAACTTCACGTGATCAAATTTCAGGGAATCACAAAATGATAATGCAAGATTTCCGATCTTTGTACGGTGTGGGGAGGAGGATGCTTATAGTTTACAAATAGAAAGCAGTAATGCAAGATAGATAGCATTGCAAGTTGAGGTATATTTGGTTTTTACATCTTAGGAATGTCTTCATTCCAATATTGACTTTTGAATTCCTTAGGAAAAAATTAGTTTTCAACAAATAACTAAGTATTAAAGAGAGGTCTTAAAGATAAAATACTCATTTGTTTTAGAATTTTGAACCTGACCTCCCTCCCCTTGCCCAGTTATTTTTAGAACGGTCAGTCATGAAATCTTTAAACCTCAGGATAATAAGATTAGTTAGGGTAGGTTGGGCTGCTGTAAAAAGAATCCCCTAAAGTTCAATGATAAAAATACATGTGTTTTTGGCTCGTGTGAGAGTCTGAAGTGAGTGTTCTAGGCTGGCAGTAGCTCTTCTTCTTACAGTTTCTCCATGTGGTCATTCAGGCACCCAGGCCAAGTTATGGTCTTCCATCTGTAACATTCTGTTTCAAAATAATACCAACTATTGCCATCTCAGTCTATAGAAAGGAGCAGGGGCAGAAATCCACAAATTCCTAAATTCCATTTCCTAAATCAAGGGAGGTAGGAGTTGCAAACTTCACATCAGCTCACATCCCATCTTGAAAATCCACGCAAATGTTTATACATAGCCACAAAAGAGTGGGGAAATACTTCTGGCTAGGCAGCTATGTCCTAGTTCCACTTCTATTATTGAGGAAAAAGGGAAAATGGTGTTTGTGGAGAATTAGCACATTTAACATGTAATTTTAGACAAATTATAGACTTTAATTGCAGTAAGTCATTTTAAAATCACTTAGTTTCTATTAAGAATATATAATGTTGGGTACATGAACCAATGATGTAATAGTATAGAAACACTTTTATTTTAAAATATGTATTGGTGATATAGATTACATTCTTCTCAAAATTGTAAAAGAATACTTTTTCTAAATTCAAAGCAAATCTCATATGAACATTTTTAGGTGTTTTAAATTATTCTAAATTATTTAAGCTTATCAAGTATTAATATTATATATTCCAAACCAAACCTTACTGGACTTCAAGATAAAGTTAAATTATAATTTACTATTGTTGCTTTACTATTTGGTTACAATTAACTACTTTCTCCATTTTCCGAAGAAGTTTAATTGTCTTCATCACTAAAGTAAAGCAAAAAGAAAATGAAAAAGAAACCATTATGGCAGAATGTAAATGAGAGTCATGAGCTGTAGACTGGCTTTGTGGAGATCATCAAAAAAACTTGAGAGATGGCATTTACTACTTGATGAAACTTTTTCCAATGTACTGGTTTTACCTAGACAGGGAAACAAAATTCATTATTCTTTTTATGGAATTAAAAACATTTACATGTTGAACTACTGGTAATAACTTGGTCGCTGGAGTATAACAATTATTTTTTCCAAAATTATGGAAGTAAAAATAGCAATAAGAAATTCATAAACATCATAGTAAACAGTTTAATATTTACTAAAGGAAAAACCTACTAGATTGACAGCTAAATTTTTTGTTTGTTTTTAAGCTATGTAATTTTTATTTTTTAAAAAATTTTTATTGAAGTATAGTTGATTTTAATTGTGTTAGTTTCAGGTGTACAGCAAAGTGATTCAGTTATATAATATATATGTATACATATGTATATATGTAAATGTATATGTATACATTCTTTTTCAGATTCTTTTCCTTTATGGGCTGTTACAAAATATTGAGTATAGTCCCTGTGCTATTCTCTAGATTCTTGCTGGCTATCTATTTTACATATAGTAGTGTGTATATGTTAATCCCAAACTCCTAATTTATCCCTCCCCACCCTTTTCCTCTTTGGTAACCATAAGTTTATTTTCTATGTCTGTGGGTCTGTTTCTGCTCTGTATATAAGTTCATTTGTATCATTTTTTTTTAGATTTCACATATAAGTGGTATCATAGGATATTTGTCTTTCTCTGTATGGCTTACTTCACTTAATATGATAATCTCTAGGTCCCTCCATTTTGCTGCAAATGGCATTATTTCATTCTTTTTTATGGCTGAGTAATATTCCATTATATATACGTATACCACATCTTCTTTATCCATTCATCTGTTGATGGACACTTAGGTTGCTTCCATGTCTTGGCTATTGTAAATAGTGCTGCTATGAACATTGGGGTGCCTGTATCTTTTTGAATTATGGTTTTCTCTGGATATATGCCTAGGAGTGGGATTGTAGTATCATACGGTAGCTTTATTTTTGATGACATATACTTAGTAGGTTAGCTGATTAATGTAAAAGTGGCAATATAACAAAAAGTCAAATCCTTCTTTCACATACTTATGTTATGCCTCTGTTTCCTATTCTTAATTTAAAAGTTCCTTACTTTCTGCTAATGGTTCTTTGAAAAAGAAATAAGGAAAATTCTTCAAAATTATTCAAGGATTTTATAGACCACACTATATTATTGAAATAATTTAGCTTATCAAGATTAGAAGAGAAATTTCTCACATTATTTTCTTGTTTATAATTTATAATATGGAGATAATTTTTATGTGTTGGAAAAAATTTTGATTTTGTCTTTCCTCAAATCCTGTGAACTGAAGTTGTTTCCGGATGGTCTGGCTTCAAATATTTTTTAAGGGTGGGAGGAATCTAAAAATGAGAATGCAATTTGCCCCATACCAATATATGTTTACTTTTATAATGGCCAGATTTACAGCTATTCTTAAGTATGCGCTAGATTCTCTTTGGTCCCTCAAGCAGTTGTAATACTTAAAACAGACTCATTCTGTTAATTTCATGACCTCTTCAAACCAATCTTTCTTTGAGTCATTGAATTAGGTTAAATGGAGGATCAAGACATTATCTACTTCATCTATTTGTCATTAGATGAACATCTACTTTTTCCAGAAAACACTGAGTTCTTCTTAAAACTTTTGAAAAGTATGTAACTCTTCAGACTGTATATTTATTTTTATAATTATAAATAAGCAATCATGTTGTGTGGAAGCATGCATACAATCAAAATTTTCAAAAGTGTAACAAATTTCCATTTTCCTGCATCATTCTTGTTTTATTTGATTCTTTCAGTTTCTCTTTTTGACAAAGATAGACATATCAATAATTTAAGTGTCTTAGAGTCTGCATGCCCCAAATCATCCTTCTTTATTCTCCCTCTCCTCCCTTTCCTTGAAATAATTTCTTAAAGAATTAATGGCATTTCTTTATCTTTGGTTGTCAAAGCAGCACTTCCTTCTTAAAAATCATCTCCAGCTGGCTTCATTTCTTTTTTTTTTCTTTTTTTTGCGACGAATAAGTCCAAGTATTAGACCCTATGTTATACAGATAATCATAAAATTTGAGTTATTACCATTCAGGCAATTAAGAAGTTTCTCTCTATCCATATTCAATCTTATATCTTAATTTAACCCATTTTTCACAATTTGATTTTCATTGGAAGTAGAGAAAAATAGGTAATCTTACTCATAAAAATTCTGTTCTCAAAGTCATACCATGTAATGGATGAAATAGACCATAAAGACCATTTATTCAGCCTAATAACTTAATACGTGATTTCTCCAATGTCTTTGCCACAAAGTTGACTATGCTCTTTTAAAAACCTTACAGTTGTGAGAAACTCGTCCCTTCAATCTTTGGATAGCTGTGAATATTGGGAAATCATTCCTCATGCTTAGGTTATTATTGGTACATTCACTCTTCTAAATTATTTTTTATGCATTTTTCTCTGAGCCTTCATCAATTTTAGCATTTACTCATTTCAAGTAGTGTAAATGTAGGGGAGGAAAAATAACTTTTCTTGTACCCTTCAGATTTATTAACTGAGATCCCTGTCATAAAAGATTAATAAGAGAAAGACAAACAAGTTTATTAACGTGTATCTCTCATGTATACATGAGAGATACACAGGGTGATGAGTAACACAAATAGGTGGCTTCAGAATACAGGATTAAATACCATCTTAATGGGAAATGGGGAGGAAAGATGTAGGCCTCTTGGAAGAGAGTAAATAATAATTTTAAGAAAGATGAATTGGTCCCTGGAATAGATGGAAAGTATGATAGTTTGGGGGAAAGTTTGCCTGGCTGTGCTATCCACTTCTAGTCTCCTCTCCTGTGAAAAGAGTCAATCTTTACTGGTCGATGAAACTCCTGGAAAGAGAATCCATGATGACTAAGTTCCTATTGGATGATTTGTCTTTAGGTAGATAAGGGAACTCAGAGAAAGCCTCTCCCTGCATTTGCTGTTTTCTAAGTACCTACTGCTCAAAATAACCAATATACCAAAGCAGCTTATTTTGGGTGACATATTTTGCTACCCTTTAATTGAAACTGAGCTAAACTTACTTAAGACAGGTGTGACAAATAATACTCTCCTATTAATAATGAGCAGGTATCTTGATAAGGGTTGTGCTTATTGGGAAAGAGAAATCTGCATACCTGGTAATATCTGCCATTAATATGGAACAGATAAAGTGATAGTAGCCATGAAGTTGCCAAATTGAAAGAATATTAATTCCAGTTTCTCATACTGGTTTAAAACATCCATATGGCAAACTCTTCTACATTGTTATAATATTTAATAATGGTTAACTATCACAATCAAGGCTTTCTTTTTTGTCTCCACATAAATTAATACATATTAAGTCTATTCAGTTTATTCATCTTCATTTTAATATATCAATATATATTAATACTTATTTTAATATATATTACAGTTCTATATTAATATCTTTTAAAGTTTTTCATCTTTATTTTCCTAGAAATTTTCTTCTAAATGTTGAATATTTTGTATTTAATTTATATCTTTCAAAATACTAATACTCCTTTTGAATTTAATCCCCTAAGGTACTGTATTAGTTCATGTTCATCCTCTGATAATTAGACATCAAGATGAGATTTAACAAGCAGGTGTTTTATTAGGGGAAATACCTATGGGAGAGAAATGAGGAGAAAGCAGGGTAAGGCTAGGAGAACTTTAAAGCACATGCATTCTGATCCCAAGTGAAGAACAGGGAGAAAAGCTCATATGTAAACATCCTAGCCTACTGTGTCATTTGAGTGACTAATGTGTCATTTCAGTAAGTTTCTGCATGATGACTAGGGAGTCAAACCATAGTCCAATGTCAGAGATATATCCTGTGTTTCCCAGGAAGGGACTTACCTTAGCATCTCCGCTTTTCTTAATCACTATCTGAAAGCAGTCCCTAGGAACATGACCTTCATATAAACACAGAAATATACTTCAGAGCACAGCAACTGGAACCTTGGTCAAGCATGCTTCCTATAGTTGGAGATCTGAGAGGCACACTCTCATTGCTGCCTCATGTCTTCATATCGAATAAGAGGTTTTCAGTCAATTATCTACTTCGATCTTCTGGAAAATAGTTACACTCTCATAGTCAGAAAATACATTTTATATATCTTTCATTTAATCCAGACAGAAATATCAAAATCCCAATAGTAGTTCAAACACATAATATTACTTGAGAATAGATTGACTCCTGTAGGTCAAGTGAGTTATCATTCAGAAGCATGACATTTGGCCTTCATCTCAAGGTGATGGACTAAGACTTAAACACACTGGGATTCACTAGTCATGAGTTTTAGAGGTAAATACCATGGAAAGGTCAATGTGTCTGGAACAGATCATAGAGTCTAAATGTGAGTATTGATTTTGAGTGGGAAATGCAGTGTCTTATACAATTTATCAAAAATTTTACCAAAGATAATTATTTACAAATTTTCTAAACAAATATGTTACCAATGTAGACATACCTTGGTATTTATTTAAAATGGAAGTGTATCAACATTGATTATTTAACTTTGCATGATTTAATTCCACATTTATATTAATTTTTAAGGATTCATGTATTTTAAAATGTAATTCCCAAAAACATAGAAACTCAAAATTTATATTTGTATATACAGAAAAGAGAAGGGGCAAATATTCGTAAGGTATTTTTATTAACCTCTGGAACAAGTTGTTATTTTTCTAACTCTTAGAAAAATATCGTAAGTCATTTTCAATTTCTAGTATTACTCAAATTTAATATATCAAATGCAAAATAAGAATAACATACTACATATTTTGACTTTTTAAAAAATTCAGATACACTTGAATGAAGAAAATAATCTTGTCAGTTTTCCTGTTAAAGTAAAAATTTGATACTTTGCTGATTAATGTGCATTAATTTTGTAACAAATGACAATGCAAAAATTTTGTACACTTTATATTCAAAATAAATTTCTCAAATGGTTTTATACTGAAGAATAAAAATAGAGTAGACTTTATAAAGAACTCTAAAAGATAAACAGTCTACCTTCTGAATCACAAAAACAGAGAAAAAGCATAATTTAAAATCCAGAAATCCATTTTTATATACTATGAAAAATGGAAACAATGTTATCACAATGGCCAAGGAAATGATGAGTGAGCAGTTCTAGTTAACATTTCATTATTCAAGAGAATTAAAATTACCTAATGTTGAGGAACATTGCCATTATTCTTATATAAACCATACAAGTTTGGATTCAGGAATTTTGAGAAAAGATTTTTAATCAATAAGTACAGTAGTTTAGGAGGAATATTGGTCTTGCTTTCGAAGAATGAAAAAGAAAAAGAAAGCTATGTGAAAACTAGAAGTATAAAATAAACCCACATGCAGAGAGCATCACTTGATTGCTAAAGTTGTTTTCTATTTTAATTTAGATTTATTGTTCAATGTAAGATCTGACTTTACTTGAAGATAACCTTTCCTGTCTTTTTTTGGCACTACTAAAATATTGCCTCAAAGATAATAGATTTTGCCTCTTTCACTATTGAAAGAGTGACTCTGACAATCCTTCATTTCAGCTTTCATAGGCTTTCTCTGTATCCACATGGAATTTAATTTCTCCTTCACATGTTCAAGGTTATGTATAGTTTTTGACATTTGCTCACAGAGCAGAGTGAAGCAAGTCTTCCAACAACAAAGGACTCAAGTTCTAACAGTTCATTTTAAATCCACTGTTTAGAATTTAAAACAAATTTTTCCATACAAAGAGTTATTATAGAATCTGTTCTTTCATTGCATTCTCTCTATGAGAAATTTTGGTTCAAGTACAACGTATAGTACATTACTTTTATTTTGTTAATAGTTAATTGTAAATTTTTTTTTTTGAGGAAAAATAACTTAATAGTGTCCTAAGGTTTAACTCCTGGCTGCACCTTTTATCAGCTGTTGTTTGAATTTGGGCAAGTTACCTAAGCTCCCTGAGGCCAACTTCCCTAGGGATCTGATACTTACTTTATATACAAGAGAAAGGACTTTGTAAAGTGCTAGGCACAGAAAACATGCTTAAGAAAGTAGTTGTAATATTCTTACTTAATAGGCTTATGCCAGGTGTTGGTCATGCAAAGATTTTTTTTAAATGTAGTTTTTGTTTTCAAGGAGTTTATACAGAGGAAGGAAAGAAGCAATCCTAATGGCCTGACTTCTTCTGGCTGTCCCCATGTGATGAGATGAAAAGCCTCTGTTTCTGTGTTTGGAAGAATAGCACACATTTACCATATTTTCAAAACAAGAGAAGTGGGAATAAATAATTGCCTAAAAGTAAATAAAGATATGAGGAAGAAAAAGTAGATACTACGCAAAACAAAATGTCACAAGTTAATTTCTCTACCCTCATTGGTTAAGAGATCTTTAGCAGTTTTTGATTTTAAAAAATTCTAGGGAAATATCACTCTAGTTGCAAGGTGGGGAATGAATTTCTATGAAATTTGAATGTTAGTTTAAATAATAATGCCTTGAATATATATGTGATGGTTAAAGGTATATGGTTCTAATTACCAAATGTGGATTGTTATTCTTTATATCATCTTGTAATCATCTTCATAAACAAAATAGCTCCTTCAGTGATTGTCATGTAGAGGGATATTCCCACACTTTAGAGTCAAGTTCCTGATGTCCAGGATGAACAGGGCCCCTTACAGAATTGTTTGTGAAGCATATTTCTATCTCACTGATGCTATATTTTACTTGTCTTTTTACCAAAGTTCTCAGAATGTTCTGTGAGCAGTGAATTTCAGTTCAGGGTAGGATGAAAAAGATGAAGCAGGAAAATTAAAGTTACTTTTCCTTAAATTTTACTAATTCATCCAGCATCTTTGTCCACTATTTTAATTAACAATTTAAAAAAATATAGGCACAGGGCTTCCCTGGTGGCACAGTGGTTAAGAGTCTGCCTGCCAATGCAGGGGACACGGGTTTGAGCCCTGGTCCAGGACGCTCCCACATGCCACAGAGCAACTAAGCCTGTGAGTCACAGCTACTGAGCCTTCGTGCTGCAACTACTGAGCCCATGTGCTGCAACTACTGAGCCCGTGTGCCTAGAGCCTGTGCTCCGCAACAAGAGAAGCCACTGCAAAGAGAAGCCTGCACACTGCAATGAAGAGTAGCCCCCACTCGCCGCAACGAAGACCCAAATGCAGCCAAAAATAAATTAATTAAATTAATTAATTTTAAAAAACATATAGGCACAATGCTATGTACAGAGTATAAAATAGAGCAGTTAATAGGGAACACATGGTCTCTCTAAAGTGTTTAATTCATAAGAGAAGACAGACATTGAAAATGTTTACAAATGAGGTAAAATGGCTGCTATATTCAAGTGGCATTAGTTCCTTTCCTCATCCTGTCAATGAATATTTATTGAATACATAACTGCACTAGAAATAATAACACTGAACAAAATATACATGGTTCCTACCCTCAGAGATCTTATAATATATGTAGTAGATAGAAATTAATCAAATGATCATAAGAAACAGATAATTACAAACTTGTGTGATATCGAAGAAAGGAAAAGAAAAGAACAGAAAAAAAGTGCTTTATGAGCACTTATAACAAAGCACACAACAGCAACAGTGGGGGATATTAAAGCAAATTTGAAAAAAACAGGAGTTGAGATGTCAATAAGTAGTAATTAGACTTGTAGGTGAAGGAATATAGTGGACTCAGGAATTGGAAGGAAATTGATTGTATAAAAATCCTAAATTGGAAAGGAGAAGACACATTCCAAGATTTAAAGAAAGGTTGAGGAACAGAGAAGGAACATAAACTACTGTAAGATGAGGCAGAAATTTGGGGCATATTAGAAATTTGAGTTTTATTCTTTGAGCACTGGGAAGCCATTGAAATATGGTAAGCATGTAGTGGGCTAAGAAAGCTCAGATCGATAGTGATGTAAGTGCATGTGAACTTTAAAAAGATGACTGACCACTCTGTGGAAGTCAGACAGGAAAGTAGTCAAAATGGATGAATATGGACTGGTCAAAAAAAACTATAGTATTTTAAGCAAAGAACAATGACAGTTGGCCTAGAGTAGGATGTTGGCAAAGGAAAATTGATGAGACCTAAAAGAAAATCTCCTAAACAAAGCAATGTTAAAGTAGAAACCTAGAGAAGTGCCCTAAAGAACTTGTCAGAGGATTGTGCTAGGAAGAGAGAGCAGCATATATAACGGCCCAGAGAGAGGAGAATTGTAAAATGTTCTAAGAATTCAAAGCCTAGTATAGCCCACAGAAATCTCTGGGAGAGAGTAGTTGGTGATGAGAAGGGAGACATAAGTAGAGTCAGGTTTTGAGGGTATTTATGAGCCATATTAAAGGCATTGTTCATTTTCAAGGAGAAATTTGAGGACACTGAAGGAATTCTCTCTAATTTTAATCCATCACACCATGTCAATATTCTCCTATCTTCCTCAGCAAAAAGTAGAACAGTTAGAAGAGTAAAATATCTTATGTAAATATTTAATGAGGTAAATGCCACATTTTGAATGATGATATAAAAACAGTAGCATTTTTTAAAATGTATTCAAAATGTCACACGTTATTTCTAATTTTATAACATTTACATCTCAAGCTAAAAAATTATTCCAGGATTAAGGGGTTTTACATGAATATTTTATTTCTTTATTTTCATTTCTCAGTATATCAAGTAGGTATTATAGAAAAAAAGAGGGAAAAATCAAATTGCCAATCAGCCATAGTAAGCATAATGAATCTGTTTTTGGAAAATGGACATTTAAAATCTTTATCTAATGGATTCTAAATAATAAATTACCATATTTAAAGGGAAATGTTGATAAACATTTGTTAAACAACCTCTTGTTTGTTAAAACACCTCTCAGGCTTTTCAAAGTTTAATAACTAGGAATGCCGTATGGATAAAAAAAAACTGGGTAGGGGATATCTAGCTATAAATTTTTTGACAGTTTTTTTTTTTTTTTGCGGTACACGGGCCTCTCACTGCTGTGGCCTCTCCCGTTGCGGAGCACAGGCTCCAAACACGCAGGCTCAGCGGCCATGGCTCACGGGCCCAGCCGCTCCGCGGCATGTGGGATCCTCCCTGACCGGGGCACAAACCCGTGTCCCCTGCATCGGCAGGTGGACTCTCAACCACTGCTCCACCAGGGAAGCCCCTTTCCAGTTTTACTGACATATAATTGACATGCAATACTGTATTCATTTAAAGTGCACAACATAATAACTTGATATATGCATGTATTACAAAATAACTACTACAATAAGTTTAGTTAACATTCATCACCTCATATAGTTACAATTTTTTTTCTTATGATGAGGACTTTTAAGATCTACTCTTTTAGCAACTTTCAAACATACAATATAGTATTTTTCACTGTAGTTGCCATGCTGTACCTTCATTCCCAGAACTTACTTGTCTTATAACTGGAAGCTTGTACCTTTTGACCACCTTCACCCAGTTCCCTCACCCCCCACCTCCCACTTCTGGCAGCCACCAATCTGTTCCCTGTTTCTGTGAGTTTGTTTTTTTTTAGTTTCCACATATAAGTGAGATCATACAGTATTTGTCTTTTTCTGATTTATTCCACTTAGCATAATGCCCTCAGGGTACATCCATGTTGTCACAAATGGCAGGATACCCTTCTTTTTTATGACTAATACTTCACATATTTACATATATATATAAAATATATATCATAATAAAAACTAAATCTAGAATTAATGTATTAATTACAACTTTTTTAGCAAAAACTTAAATGAAAATTAAATACCCCCACTTCCTAAAATAATGTTGAATTTATCTATCTTAAGGTATTGAATACTTAATCCATCTTAAGATATATATCCTCCTCCCTAGATGGCATGATTGTAAATGTTTACAGTCTTTCTAGGGTATGAATAACACTTAATGAAAAATGATTTATCTCTTTCTTTCTTAGAAATTCTAGCAGAATTTGAACGTCTATTTTTATTATGCTATTTTTGAGGTAGTACATTCATTCAACTGTTAAAAGTAGAATTGAATTGAAATATTAAATGCTCTACCAGAGTATCTATTTTTCTTTTTTGATGTTATGTGTATGACTACACTAATATATTTCAAGATTCTATGGTGACTCATTAGGTAAGAAATAGTTTCTTACCTAATGGCATAGAGTCTAGTGGAATCAATAGAAAACAAATAAAAGCATTAGAGAGCCTGTTTCAGAAGTTTACTGTCATGCCCTTCAAAAAGTCCAAATGTACAGATTCATCTATAAAGGAGAAAAGAAACACTCTTTTTTTTTTTAACATCTTTATTGAGGTATAATTGCTTTACATGGTTGTGTTAGTTGCTGCTGTATAACAAAGTGAATTAGTTATATGTATACATATATCCCCATATCTCCCTCCCTCTTGCGTCCCCCTCCCACTCTCCCTATCCCACCCCTCTAGGTGGTCACAAAACACTGAGCTGATAAATAAGCCAAAATACAAAACTGTTTTCTCAGAGATTGTTACTAAGTATATAAAGACCTACATCATAGCCTATTTTTAGTAAGTAAATCAATTAGCCAGAAATGAATATGCCTGGTCTAGTCATTCATCAGACCATTCAGCCCGCTGATTCCACTTACAGATACTTTGTTGGTATTTGGGGAATATAAAATATAAATAGTGCATGCCATGTTTACTACTGAACTTTTAACCAGATATCTGGTATTAATGTATTTACTACATTTTACTGTAACTGTTTATTCAACTATCTGGTTTGCTTGTGATCTGAATAGAAGCAAAACTCAACAATAGTATGTTCACTTCAGAAAAGATGTAAAAAACAGTGTCTAACCATTGGTCTTTCATGCATTTTCTTATCTACAATCCATCCTAAGAACTGTAGGAAAGCTGGCATCTCTCTCCTGATTCACATCTTTTTTAGACTGTTTTTCTCAGTTAAATATGTAAAATTAGATCACCCTGATGCAGTTACTCCAAGGTTACAAATAACAGGAGTTCCAGTGGATGTTTTTTTTTCTTCCCATTTTCACTAAATTCCCTCATAGTAGATATAAAATCAGTTCCTTAACTGGCGCTGATTTGCAAATATATTGAATTCAAACATGTCAAAATAAATTAATTTGTCTCTCAGTAGAAAGAAAGCAATACAGCCAGATTGAATCCCAGTGAAATTTTATAGCGCTTATTTACAAACACTTTTATATCCTAAACTGCACAGAATTTAAAATAATTAGGAGCTTTATGCAGCACATATAACATTTACTTTTACTGCTACTTCTTAAAACCAGTGATAAAAGTAAATTTTACATTGTAGAATAATTTTTTCATTTTATATTTATACTGTAAAACTGGGGCTAACATTTGGAAACCACACATTCCGTTATTTTAGTATTGTCATTATTCAGATGACTCAGATACATTAAAATATTTAATTGAGAGATTTATTGTAATCTATATTTTCCAAAAAATCAATTTTAAATGTTAAACAAATATCTATGAATTAGTTTATACATTCATAAGAAAATTATGGTGTATGTGTTTTGCATATAAATTCTGTAGCAGTTAACTTTTCTAGGTCACACTTTGTTTGCAAAAATGTATTTCTAAACAACAGATTTGGAGTTATTTTGATCAACTTTCTTCTTACTAAAGTGCACCTATTTGTAGTACATTTATGATTCAGCAATAAAACATATCACACCACAAACAGACATGGGGGGAGGCTTAAGTACATATTGCTAAGGAAAGAAGTCAGGCCCCAAAGACTATATACTATATGATCCCAACTATATGACCTTCTGGAAAAGGCAAAAGTATACAGACAATAAAAAGATAAGTGGTTGCCAGGTATTTGGGTGGGGGTAGGGGGGCAAATAAATGAAGAACAGGAGATTTTCCGTCACGGAAACAATATTCTGTATGATACTGTAATGGTGGATATATGACATTATACCTCTGTCCAAACCCATAGAACATAAAGAATGGAACCTCATGTAAACTATGATCAAAGTGCTGCCTTTGAGGGATAAATAGGAGCCAGTGCTGCCATTTCGAATATGTCAGGACATGTAGGCATTAAACCCAATTCAGATCAAGCTTTGTGAAAGAAGCTTTAGTGAAGGTCCTTCCTTAAAGCATTTTAAAAATGTAAAACCGTTGGTCACTCCAGGGCTCCAAAGTCCATGTCTGTTGAAAATATACCATTTTTTTCTTTAGCATCCTCTTTGCAACCTTTTTCTGGGGAACGGGAATCCAGTTGGTCTTTTGACTCTTAAGCTTCATCAGTAAGTCTATATATTTTCACTAGTGAGCCCTAGCTCTTTCAGATGTCTTTTATTGTAAGAGGGCTTTTTCTCAATTATATTGGCAGTAAATCTGACTTTAAAAAGTAGAATTCTTGAATTTCAGATTCCAAACAACTATTAGTTTTGAATTAGTTGTTAAAAAAGAGGGTTAATGATACATTGTTTATTATAAAATGGATGAAGTGCAACTACAGTTATGTGAATTGATAGCAAGAGAAAAAAATTGTTTAAAAAAAGTGGCTTGGGCTTCCCTGGTGGCGCAGTGGCTGAGAGTCCGCCTGCTGATGCAGGGGACGTGGGTTCGTGCCCCGGTCTGGGAACATCCCACATGCTGCGGAGCTGATGGGCCCGTAAGCCATGGCCTCTGAGCCTGCGCATCTGGAGTCTGTGCTCCGCAACGGGAGAGGCCACAGCAGTGAGAGGCCCGCGTACCGCAAAAAAAATAAGTGGCTTATGAGGAATCATTTATTTGGGTATAATTCTTTGCTTCTGAAATTAATCAATAGATTTTGATTGTATTCTACAGGAAGAAGAAGGGGAATGATAAATCACATTATATCAGACTCAGAATGGTAGAATTGGAAAATACTTTACAAATCATAAATTGTCAGCCCATAGATCAAACCAAGTCACGTGATGCTTTAAAAAATAAATTTCGTTGGATGACAAAATGTAAAAGATCATAGAATTTACCTAAAAATTTGAATTTCTTTTTTCCATTTTAAAATCACTCTGGACTTACATTATTGCATGCTGATTATCCTTATTAAATAGAGTATGTAGTGTCCAATTCCTTTCCACCCCTTTCCCCATTAATTTATTCCCAACCCATTTTATTTAACTTTCTTATCTTTTTATCCTCTCTAACATCTGATTTTATGGATCCTGATTTACACCAACTCCTTCATCTTATATTCAAGTTATATGTGACTCCAAAGGGAATATGTAATTTGCCCCATCATGTAACTTGTACTTTCCAGGGCATAAAACAAAAATAAAATGGGCCTTCCCTGGCAATAAAATAGAAAAGAGTTGAAATTTTGTAATCTAATGCTCGTTATCATAAAGGTTGATTTAATTCTAGCCAGGAGAAAATTGCATTTTTTTTTTTTTTTTTTTTTTTTTTTTTTTTTGCTTCAGCCTTTTATTGGCAATGCTATATCCGTAAAGTCCTTATCAGTTCTTTTGCCTGAGAGGTCATTCTTACCTGAGGCTGTAGCTTTTGGAGACTGTAGCCTCTCTACTACCCTCAGTCCTCACTTTCTTCTTCCTCTCCAGGCCTGACCTGGAGAAAGGGGTCAGGACACCAGGTGGCCATGAAGCCCAGATCAAAGTGGTAATGAGCTGTGCCTGGTTTGAATACTTTCTCACTGAAGGAAGAGATGGGTCTGGCTGCTCAAGGTGGCCTGCTGGAAGGAGCTGTCATTAGGGGCCAGGCAGATGGAGAGGTTGTGCTCAGCCCGCCAGCCCAACCAGCAGCCCCAGGACTACCGCAGGCAAGGGCAGTGATGCCCCAAGGCTGAAGCAGTGTTCTTTGTCTCCTAGCTCAGTTGACTACTTTCTCCTGTGGGCAAGAGCCTTGGAAAAGACCTTGAGTTTTCAGCTTCTCCAGCTATGCTGTGAATCCGCCTCTAGTTGGCCCTGGCCACAGTATGAAATAGAAAGCTTGTTTTCAGAACCTTGCTTTTTCCTTGGAGCACTTCTGTTTTTGGAATGTAACTGCAGTGGAAAGTCACAGATAAGGCATTTACAGTATTAAGTTTTGAAGCTTAAAAGAACTTTTCTAACCTATCACTAATAAACTATCAAATTTTGATCAATCTTGTTAAAGGGAAGACAATTATCTTTCTATTCTCTCTAGAGTAAATAATACAAAATCGTCATATGAAGAGTGAATCAGAGTAGGCAGCCAAAACAAAGTGTAGAAAAAAATGTATTGTAGTGGTATGGCCCCCTCAGCAGCCCCATAACCCAGAGGAGTCACCCCCTCCCCTGAGATACCCCCAATCCTATGGGGACTCATTCTTGGCTTCCTGGTAGAGCTCATTCAGAAATGCTTCCTTTTCAAATAAATGCCTGGGAACCATTTAAGTTGCCCTATACCTTGAGTGAATTTAGATCAGAAATACTTTTAAAAAATCCTCAAGATTTTAAAGAACATAGCTGCATCTGTGGGACTCCATGGGACCAGTAGGGAAGATATTATGATGTTGGAGACTTTCCCCTTAATTAAGCCAAAAAATAGGCACATCCATCACATGTATGTGTCAAGTCAACACCAAGTCTGAGCTTAGCAGGTTTTGATCATCTACCAGCTGTACGAGCTATACCAAATTGCGTAACCTTTTTATTAGTCCTAGTTTCCTCACCGATTAGAAAGGAAATGATACTATAGCTATACTTAGCTTGAAGGATTTGAAAGCACCTATCACGGTGCCCTATATATGGTGCTTAATAAATGTTATTTCCCCTGCATCGGCAGGCGGACTCTCAACCACTGCGCCACCAGGGAAGCCCAGAAAATTGCATTTTTATAGTATGTTTTGATTCTGGTAGAAAGAAGTGTGTTGGAACAATTAAGACAAAGGTTAATGAGGAGATATTTTGTCTAGAAGTAAATCTGTTTTAAACAGTTACTAACAAATAGAAGTTTAAATGTTTTTAGTGGTGGGCGTAGGATTTGAATTCCTTCTTAAACTATGTCAGTTGCTTTTTCCAGTATTAATCATTTTCATCCTGATTGTATGAAAATATGCATAAAATATTTTATTTTTAAAGTTTGAAATGAAAGATGGCATTTTTATAATGTTAAAGCTGAAGGCATATTAACTGAAAACTTTATATTTCTATACTTTATAAGGATCAAGAGTTCATTATGAAATAATTATGGAAAGTATAAAATTTAGCTCTTATCTCACATAGTAACAAGATAGGTGAGTAAACAATTTAAACAGCTTCTATTTCCACAAAAAGAAATTTAGTATATGAAAATCATCACAGAATATGACTAACATATGTTTTCTTATATCAAATTTAAGTTGTATGAAATTTGATCTGTCGTTAACAGTTCATTGCTCTAATATCCAAGCCATGTGTATTAGTTGTCTGTTGCACCATAATAATACTACTGCAAATGTGATGAGTTAAAACAACACACTTATTATCTTGAAGTTTCTGTAGGCTGGGAAATTGTTGGCTGTGTCCTCTGTTTCATGGTCTCACACAGGTTTTAGTCAAGATGTTGGCCAGGGCTAGAATCTCGCTTGAGGCTTGACTAGAGAAGGGTCTACCTCCAAGCTCATGTGGTTGTTGCTAGGATTCAGTTCCATGTGGGATGTTTAACTGAGGGCCTTAGTTGCTTGCTGATTGTTGGTCAGAACTCACCATTCCACATCTCTACTCACTTCATTAAATCTACCAAGGGAAGTAGTCAGAGTCTGCTAGCAAGAAGTTACAAGTTATAATCTAATATAACATAGTCACTGAAGTGACATCCCATCTTGTTTGCTGTATTCTGTCGGTTAGAAACAAGTCACAGTGCCCCTCCTACAAGAGGATATACACAAGGGTAGGAGTACCAAGGTGAGGATCCTACTGTGTTTCCATAACTCTTTAATTTTAACCCTTTCCAGGTTTAATGATTTCACAATCACCAAGGTCATCCACTAGCCAGTGTTGCAAACAATTAGTCTTAATGTCTGTTTATAATCTAAGATATCATAGAAAAATATATCTATTCATAATCCATCAAAACTAACCTTAGTGTCACTTTTCTAAGTGCCTTCCTTTTTGTGGTAGTCTACTGTCATTTTAGGTTCAAAATTACCAAAATCATCCTTATTTCACTAAACTGACACTGTGACGATGCCTAGGTAAATTGCTTATAAAATATAATTGTGTTACCTCAGATATTTTTCTTTAGAAGTGCCTACTTAGGTAAATGTATCCTTTTCTTATCTAAACATTTTTTTAATTTGTTGGGACTCTTTTGATTGCAAGTGATTGAAATACTAGATAAAGGAGAATTTATTTTAGTAACTGAAATGTGAGTTTACCTAGCTTCAAGTGTAACAGCATTTAGATTATTAGTCAAAGTGTACAAGATGTATTTTCAACCTTTAGTTATTTCATTTGTGTTGGTATTATTATCAGCAAGAACCCCCTCATAGGGAGAAACATTAATATTCTAGTCAACAACAAAAAAAAAACTTTTTTTTTTTTGGTTATAGTAACATTCTTGGACAAGACTTTCATTGGGTTTGCATGAAACATTTACCACACATGAACATACAGCAAAGCAAAATAAAGTGCCCTCATTGGCCAGAGCTGGGTAATGTGTCTATCGATATACCTTGGGGGATTGGGTCAGTTCTACCCAAACCAGTTAGACTAACAATGAAGGAGGTATGGTTATCCAAAGCAATATCTGGATGCTGTTAACAAAAGAAGGCAGAAAATATGCAGAGAAGTAAAATTAAACAAATAGATAAATACTTTATAATTTTCATTAAAAATTATACAGGTTAGTTCTTACTCTTTATCAAGAAATAGTTATTGACCATGCACTGGAGATATGGACCACCATTAGGTGCTATAGCATCTGTCTGTAAGATAGATCATTTTACATTTAGGTCATTTTAGTCTATCAAGTATATGGAGTACAGTGGCAAAGAGCATGGCATTTTGGACAAGATGTTTAAGAAGGATTGTATGTAATTAATTTTTCAGGCTTTATTTGTAGCTCATAATTTGTTATAAAAGGCTTCATGTAAGCACAATATAATTGTGTAATGTAATCTAGATTAGAAGAACTGAGAAGATGGAGATAAAAATGAAGGGTAATATTAAGAGAGTAAGTATTGCAAGATAAAAGGCCATGTGAAAGAGTGTCAGTAGGATTTATCTTAGTTTGAGGAAAGAGGCTAAGGCTTCTTAGCCTCTTAGAAATCAGATGGGTTAGATAGATTGGACTATAAAAAGGAGGAAAGAGAAGGCTTCTTAGCCTCTTAGAAATCAGATGGGTTAGATAGATTGGACTATAAAAAGATTCAGAGATGTTAAAACTTTATATTTAAGAATTTTCTAAATCTGTTGGAGTTGGATGATATAAATATCTGTGAATTGTAAGAGTGAGATTGTTTGCATTAGTTTATGAAGATAAAGTTATAATAGCCTATTCACAGTGACCAATGTTGTAAAATAAAATGGAGATTTTGAGAATGAGATACTGTGTTGTTGAAAACATATTTTTAAAATTAAACAAGTATCATGCAAACTATTATATATAGGATGGTTAAACAGCAAGGTCCTACTGCATAGCACAGGAAACTATATTCAATATCTGTGATAAACCATAATGGAAAAGAATATGAAAAAGACTATGTATGTATAACTGAGTTACTTTGCTGTACAGCAGAAATTAACATAACATTGTAAATCAACTATAATTCAATAAAAATTTAAAAATAAATAGATAAATAAAATTAGGGGTCACAGTACTGGGGGCATAATATGGTTACAGTTAAGTAAAATAAGTGAATTCAAAATAAATATTAATTTTGTGATGCCATCCGTTCAAATACGTTTAGTACAGTTAAAATTTAAAGTAGAGCAGGGTAAGGACTAGCCTAGCAAGTGATATCTGGAGGCCATTTGCTTAAATATGCTAATATTACCAACATAAAAGCAGTATTTTTCTTTAGTAACTTGAGATAGCAAATTGTATCTACCTATTGCATTCTGTCCAGAAGTTGAGACATGTAAAATGAATTTTATACAATTTTTGGCAGATAATAAAGTAGTAATATACAGGTGACAAGACATTCTTAACAAAGAACATTTGCATAATTTTGAACATAGTTTGTTAGGGCTAGAGTCTGAATGTGTTACTTTGTTGAAAAGTTCAAAAAATAGTATTATTCAAATAAACACACACACACAAAACTAACATATTCTATTATTAAATTCAAAACTCCATCATGACAAAATGGACAAGAGAAATATATTATCTTCTCTAAACCTGCAGACCGCCTCCAGTAAGTGAACTTGCAACCAGAGGGACTATGGTTGGTGTAATTTCTGCTGCAGCCATCAATCAGAGTATTGTGTACTCCATTGTTGCAGGAAATGAAGAGGGTGAGTATATGTTTAGTCTGTGTTTTCATCATAAAACAATAAACTTAGATTTGGAATAAATTTCAGATTTAATTACTCTTTACCCTATTTTTCTAGTAAGATGTGTCTGACTTAAATGTAACTGTGTGCTGAATCTGATTAAAAATCCAGTTATATTGACAAATGCTACTTATTTTCCCTAGGGAATACTCAATATCCAATTCTGTAAGCGTTCCCCTCCCCCTGAATTAGGGATATTTTAATAACGTGTTCAAAATTAATGCATACTTTCAGCTTTTGGTCATAGCCTGCAATAGTCTCTTGCTACTGTTCTGTGCCATCCACAGCCCTTACCCCATGTCATACATTAAATAATCCTGAAGAAATTTTAGGAACAGAAATAACTGTGAGTGCCCAGAGAGCCACATCCATGATAAAAGCCATGTACCTTTTGTATGAGTCCTCAAACTGTCAAATCAAACATATAATCAACAGTTGTAAGTAAATAAATAATTTGAGTTTTGTCTACCATCACTTTTCACTGAGAATGGAATGGTTTGCTAACCTGTGGGGATAAGTTCATAACTCAGTTTTTAATTAGCATACTGATTCTTTGTTTCACCTATGACCCACAGGTTAGTTGTCCTTTGGTTTTCCCTTTTTATGAGTTAAATGGTCTGGCATGTTGTAGGTGGTAAAAAAACAAACTAACTAACTAACTAAAAACCCAGTTAATATACATTTAAAAAACGCATGCATATTCAATATTAAACAAATGAATGAATGTTAATGTTATAAAGCAGTTTGCAAGGAAATTATAAAAGCTGTTTTCAAGTATTTCAGTGACCAACCATTACTGGAAATTATTGTCCCTGAAGGAAGTGCTCAACGTAGTACTTTTCTTATTGTCTTTCTTTGTTTCTCCTGTGCTGTTATGCCTCCTCTCCAAATCTTACTGACTTTCCTTTTTCCTTGAACTTACAACATCTGACTGAAGCTATGATTTCTGAATCTGTTCTTATAATGTTTTCTATCTGTTCTCTTCCTTGAAGTTAGCAAAGTGGCTCTACTTATTACCCACACTCCACCACAATGATTCTTTTTACATTCAATTCATTTGCTTATCAATTTACTCAACTAATATTTATTGAGCATCTATCATGTACTCAGTACCTTCTAACTACTTAGAATAGGGCAGTGAACAGAATAGACAGATCCTTGCCCTCATAGAATTTATCAATCCAATAAGAGGAGATAGGGCTTCCCTGGTGGCGCAGTG
This sequence comes from Lipotes vexillifer, assembly GCF_000442215.2. Classification (NCBI taxonomy): domain Eukaryota; kingdom Metazoa; phylum Chordata; class Mammalia; order Artiodactyla; family Lipotidae; genus Lipotes; species Lipotes vexillifer. Next base: position 214,441 of record NW_006798376.1, read on the forward strand.
GTTGAGAGTCTGCCTGCCGATGCAGGGGACACGGGTTCGTGCCCCAGTCCGGGAGGATCCCACATGCCATGGAGCGGCTGAGCCCGTGAGCCATTGCCACTGAGCCTGCGTGTCCGGAGCCTGTGCTCCGCAACAGGAGAGGCCACAGCAGTGAGAGGCCCGCGTACCGCAAAAAAAAAAAAAAAAAAGAGGAGATAGTAACAATTTTTAAACAATTATTAAGCTAATAAACATATCGTGTTTAGGTAGTGATAAATGCTGTGGAGAAAACCAAAGTGAGGAAAAGACAGAGAGAGTGAAAGAGGTGGGGTATTACAAAGGTTGCCAGTGTGCCCTGCCCTTCACTCAAATATATATGACCAATTTATTTTAATAAATAGACTTCAGGGCAAAATATTTTAAGATATTTAGAATAATAAACAATATTTTCTAAATAATCAACATATGAAATTATCTGTTTGTTCTGTTTGTTCCCTCTCACATTCTTAGCAAAACACTAAATCTGCAGGATAATAAGATGCATTAAATCATAAAAAGTATAATAATCCAATAAGGTCATAAAATAATTGCTTAAACAAGTGGATTTCTTTAAAACAAAATTTCTAGAAGCATTTAGTATGGCAGAAGATTATGTGTATCTACGGTGAGGGAAATAGTATTCATTGTTTCAGATTTAAATGACCATAGAAACATCAATTTCCAGGAGGATCTCAAAAAAACTTAAATTTCAAAACATACGTTAGGGAAACACTGATGTTGATAATTTCAGGAACTGGAACAGAGTTTCCAAAGCCAGCATTTGTAACTCTTATTATATGTGTTTTTAAAATCACAGTGCTTTTTAAAGAGAATTATTTTCCCTTATAGTGTGAGGAGAGTAACCAAGGAATTGTGTTTTAATTCTAGATAAGTTTGGAATTAATAACATCACGGGTGTAATCTATGTGAATGCCCCTCTGGATTATGAGACAAGGACAAGCTATGTACTTCGAGTCCAAGCTGATTCCCTGGAAGTAGTCCTTGCCAACCTACGTGTTCCTTCAAAAAGTAAGTTGTATTACTTAAGGATTTTACAAGAATTTTATGGTGTTTTTACTTATTTTCTAATGAAATGCATATGTCTAAATAAAATCCTCAGTGGAGAATGTAGAAAGATCATTAATACTCAAAGATGACTACCCATTCATTTTAAGATCTGATATATGACAATGCAGAGAATGACTTCATACTTCTTAAATGTCAAGGTAATAACACAATGTTTTCAAATTTTGTGCACAATCTTATTGGAATGCCATCATTATTGGTGTATGTTACGTAGAAAACCTTACTCTTAATCACACTGGGTAGTTATGGCTAACTCCTTGGAATGTATATTGTTAAGGGGCACAGGATTACCATACATTTCCTGAATTGTGTGGCTTCTGGTACTTTGTATTTTCTTAGAGCAGAGGAAAATGCATCTTAAAAAGAGTGACTAGGGCTTCCCTGGTGGCGCAGTTGTTGAGAGACCGCCTGCAGACGCAGGGGACACGGGTTCGTGCCCCGGTCCGGGAAGATCCCACATGCCGCGGAGTGGCTAGGCCCGTGAGCCATGGCTGCTGAGCCTGCGCGTCGCTCCACAACGGGAGAGGCCACAACAGTAAGAGGCCCGTGTACCGCAAAAAAAAAGAAAAAAAAAAATACCAGACCAGTTATTTGAGTTTTTAAAATCTTTAAACTGCAAGCAATTACATTTTTATAAAATATAGAGGACGCTTACAATTTACAATTGTAAATTAAATTGACTAAACCAAGAGTTGAAAGGTTAGAGTAGTTCTAAATTACATAATGTAAACTACCTTATTGCAAATAAAAATAAATGTAAAGGTTAATTGAAAACCATTTGTCATCTTTCTTTGAAACAAACAGAAAGCTAGAATTAGAAAAAAAAATTTGCCAAATATTGAAGTTGTAGACCCTAGCATTTTTCAAGAAATAGCTCTGATTTCTAGGCATAAAGACATATTGATGTTTCATATGTGAGTATAGTAAACTAGTTCTCACTGTAATTTAAATGTAAATCTGAGGCTAATAAAAGTTTAGCTAATACACCCATGTATACTTACATGTGCCCTAGTATGCCTGCACAGTGAGACCAGTTAGCAAATTCATGAATTATCCTCTCAGAAATGTGTGAAGCCGGAAAGCTAAATGTTAGTTTGTTTAATGACTAATGCTTTGACTATTTGTTATTATCGGGTTGGCCAAAAAGTTCGTTTGGGTTTTTCCATAAGATCGTACGGAAAAACCCGAATGAACTTTTAGGCCAACCCAATAACATTTCATGACTGACTTTTTTTTTATTTAAACATCTTTTTTTTTTTTTTTTTTTTTTTTTTTTTAACATCTTTATTGGAGTATAATTGCTTTACAATGGTGTGTTAGTTTCTGCTTTATAACAAACTGAATCAGCTCTACATATACATATATCCCCATATCTCCTCCCTCTTGCATCTCCCTCCCACCCTCCCTATCCCACCCCTCTAGGTGGTCACAGAGCACCGAGCTGATCCCCCTGTGCCATGTGGCTGCTTCCCACTAGCTATCTGTTTTTCATTTGGTAGTGCATATATGTCCATGCCACTCTCTCACTTGGTCCCAGCTTACCCTTCCCCCTCCCCGTGTCCTCAAGTCCATTCTCTGTGTCTGTGTCATGACTAACCTTTGCTTCTTGAGTCTGAAGTACAAAGCCATGTAGTATTTCTAACACAGATTCACTTATTTAATGACTGTTAATGGCCTATGATCAAACCCTACCCATTAGCTATGCAAGTAAGACCATTATGTAAATTGAGGTTAATTGTTTAAAGTTACATTCCTTCTTCAGAATTAGCTACCCTATGATCTTTAGCTCTATCACATATCATATGAATAAAGGTAATAAACAGAATAAATTTAATTCATTAAAGAAGGATTTTATTATAATTTTCTTTACCAAGAATTTATTAATGAAATAATTTTCAAAGTAAGTTTTACAACTATGCTGTAAGTGAATTTAATATTTAAAGCAAATTAATAATTAAAATAGAAAAAAATTACAGCACATTTCCAAAATTTGATATTAGTGTTTAAGACATTTTAATCTTTTAGCAGGGAACATGTCAAACATAAATAAAATTACAGACTATTATAATGAACCTCTATGTATCAACTACCCAACTTCATTGAGTCCTGGGAAATCTTTCATTTACAGTCTCACTCCATTATTTTGAAACAACACAGAGGCATAATATTTCATCTGTAAGTATTTCAATATGTATCTCTTAAAGATAAAGACTCTTAAAACTTAATCAGAATACCATTATTACTCTCCCCAAATTAACAAAAATTCCTCAGTATCAACAGATATCCATTCGATACTTGTACTAAAAATTTATTCACATCGGAATCCAAATAAGTTCATATACTGCACTTGGCTGACAGCTCTTTAAGTCTCTTTTAATCTATAGGCTTCACCATTGTCACTCCTTTTTATCCATCTTGTTATTTATTTGTTTGAGAAATCAGATCTCTGAAACCTGGATTTCGACAACTGTATCTTCAGTGGGTCACTTCATATTTTTCTGTCTTCTTTATTTCCTATAAATTGTCATTAGAGCCAGAGTCTTGATTAGATCCAGGTTTTTTTTGTTGTTGTTTTTTAAGAAATAAATCATAGAGGATGCTACTTCTTTAAGGAGGTACACCAAGTCTCTTTGGCTTTCTCCTCCTGTGATAATAGCAGCCACTGTTAATCATTTCCTAACTATTAATTCCTTCCTTTTATTTCTTCTATATGTATTAGCCAAAATATTTCTATAAAAACTCTCTCAATGTCAAATATTTGATTACTCTGAGGTCCAACTCCTATAGGAAAGGCAGAAAAAGAGGTTTCTATTCTTTTGCTCACTGTTCTCTTTTAACTTTGTGGCTTTGACCATGATCTTTTTCTATCTTTCATGTTTCTCTTTCTACCTTCTATCTTTTTAATCTTCCAGGGTAATTTCAGGAATGCTTTTCTAATTCACAGCTGTAGAATACCTGTTTCAGTTATTTTCATAATGTGTTAAAAATTATTCTTCAGCTTTTAGAAATCTGCTTGCTCTCCTCTGCACTCCCATTTTACTTGGAGACGTTTTCTTTGCTTTTCCCCTATTGTGCCTGTCCTGTTCAATTTATATTCTGCTCTCACTGTTTTTTCCTTTCTCCTTAGTGTGGAGTTTTGTCCTGCTACTGCGTTCATATTAACTTAGTATCTTCTTCATTTAGTGTGTGCTGGTAACTTTGAGGTTCACCAGCTCTCAGGGCCACCAGAAACCCTTAGCCCTCTCTGAACTCCCTTAAAAGCAGTAGTTATCACACTTGCAGTTAGTACAGAGATCTGGTTTATGTCATTTGTTTTCCTCAGAAGTTCATACTCTGTGATCTGGAGGCTAGCTTGTTGCCTTATTTAGTTTTAGATATTATCTGTAGGTTTTTGGTTTGATGCTAGGATATTATCCTACTTAAAACTTGATAGTGGGGAGGAGACATAAAAGCAGGAGAATACCCACAAGAATAACTACATGGGTTAATAATTTAACCAATAAAGTTCTATGGATGTTGATACAAGATAAAAAAATAAACTTCTGGGTCAGATGCAAGGACCCTGTTACTCTCTACAAAAGTATTAGCAGGGGGGCTTCCCAGGTGGCGCAGTGGTTGAGAGTCCGCCTGCCGATGCAGGGGACACGGGTTCGTGCCCCGGTCCGGGAGGATCCCACGTGCCGCGGAGCGGCTGGGCCCGTGAGCCATGGCCGCTGAGCCTGCACGTCCGGAGCCTGTGCTCCGCAACGGGAGAGGCCGCAACAGTGAGAGGCCTGCGTACCGCAAAAAAAAAAAACAAAAAACAAAAGTATTAGCAGGAGTATCAGCTTAGCAATCAGCATAGCAATGCAGCTCCCTGAACTCCAAACCTCATAGGCAGTGTAGGGCCTTAAGACCTGTACATGAGTGGATTGCACCACAGGAGAGAACTTAGAGGGTCTGCCACTTTTATAGCAAGTGATAGCAAGTCTTTGTCAAAAGGGAGGCATTC
>NW_006798376.1:219589-249379 GCF_000442215.2 Lipotes vexillifer
AAAGGGGAGGCATTCCTGCAAGACATTGTCTCGCTTTTTAGAACTGCCAATTGCATGGTATATTTTCTCCCAATATTTTGCTATCCAAATCTCTGTCTTTTAGTAATGAGGAGGATTCAGGAAGATTCAAATATTACATTGTCACCTTAGTCGTCTTCCTCAAACCCCTAAACACATTATCTTAATCCAAGGATATTTGAAATATTTGTTGAATCAGGGGAATTTTTTTCACAGTCAATGAATTTAAGATAATAGGAACTATATAGCCCTCTCAGGTCCTTGCACTGTGCTGTTACTGAGTTTAGGATTAAATTTTCCCTCAAGTGCTTTAGATTTTTCACCCAGGGCTTCTAGATATATTTTTTCCCTCTCTTAACTACCAACTTTTATCTTTTAAGATTCATTAATCTTCTTTGGAAGTAGTGGGTAATATAATAAATATATGATCAAATGAACGAATAAATGATGAATAAAATAATCCAAATTAACAGAAAACATTTGTTAAACAGCAAATTCAACCAACCTTGGACAGTATAGTACTGTAGTATTTACTATTACAAAATATCTATTATGAAAAATAAGTGGACCCGAGCATTTCCGACCCATGTTGTTCAAAGGTCAAGTGTAATTGAAAAGCACTTCCAAAATAAAGTTGCAGCAGGAGAGAACACCAATGCTGAAAGTGCCCCATTGACAGAGTCTGTTTTAAACACAGGTCTGGCCCAAAAGTGTTCAACCGTTTCACAATAATGATTAAGTCGAAACTTTCCTGCCTACCGTACCAATCTTTCCTCCTCAATCTCTAATACCAGACAGTGGCAACCTGAGTGTCAAACAAACAGCTGCTAGTAAATAGGTGAAGAGGTAATTAATAAAGAAAAAAGAAATCTCTTACAATCTCTTCTCCAAAGACAGGATACTTTCCAGGAGCACATCTTAGCTGGGAAGGAAGAAAAATTTTACCTTTAAATGAAATTTGAAGTATTGATTAATATATTGAACTAGAGAATCTTTTTTAAAAAACAATCTGATCATAGTACTTTCTATTAACTAAATCTGTTTATTTTTTTTAATTATGGAATATCTTGAGGTTTTATTCAACAGCAGGAAGATTACCTCAGATCAGCAGGATGAAAGGGAGAGCAGAAAAGAAAAAACAGGCTTTTATAATTAAATTCCATATGCCCATATTAAGCACACCATTTCAGTGTGGCTGGAGAGCAGAATGTAGTTGAAACATTTTTTTTTCTTTCAGTTTTATTGAGATAAAATTGACATATAGCACTGTAATAAATTCTCTATCTCCCCTGAACAACCCAGTCTCTCCTGGGTCTTCAGGATGAAAGTTATTGGCCCCAAAGAGATTTCAAGGAGCCTATGTCCTTGAGAAATTCCACAGAAACTTATATCAATATTTCTGCCACAAAGTCATCACCATTTTTTATCTTATATAAAACAAAAGCAATAATACATAATGTGCAATTTTATTAGAGCTCAGTTTGATATATGGAATTTCACAATTGAAGTGCAATTTTTCTTTTACAGTAAAATTATAATTATCTTCAAGTGTGGAAGAAAAAACATAGCTTTGTATAAATATATCATTGCGTTTTGATGCAGTAACTAGCCTTTCAATCAGGAATAAATGACAGGCCAATTAAGATAAACCTTAAACTGGTATTAAAACAACTCAAATGATATTGATTTCATTTTATGGTTTTGCTTTAGGGTACAAGCTTGTAATACATCTCATTTCCCTGGCTTTTCTGGCTCCAAACAGAAGGTCTGTGACAAATAATGTTAATGACTCTTTACTCATGATTGACTGACTTACAAAAGCATTCCTGATATAACTTATGTAACAACACTGCAGCATGTTACATGTTATTTTTTCAGTCCTAAAATCCCAGGTATATTCAAGGCCTTATATTTGTACTATAAATATATGACCACAGTTTTTTAGAAACTATATTCATACTTTATTACTTTAAAACTGGAGGACTACTATATGAAAACTAATGCCATAAATCCTTTATGGTATTTTTGTCTCAAACACTCTAAGTATTTTATATAAATACACAGTTGAGACAACTACATTTTTAAAGCAAAAAAAATCTATCTGTCCAAGAAAACAATTTAATTGTGCAGAAAGCTTTGCTTGGAAATATGATTTTAAAATGGTTATAGAATTTTATTAATACATTTCTGAAGCTAAGTGCATTGAGGCAAGGTTCTTCCATTGATCCCAAAAGTGGTTTGTTGAATTGATGACAAAGATGTGCAGTTAACCTTTCTAAATTACAGTGAACATTATAATATGTATTTCTTCACATGTGTTATGCAGAAAAAAATCATGTTTCATGAGGAAAACATTTTATATTGCTTCCACTGGCAATTAAAATTAAAATATTTAATAGTCCAAGAGTGCATAAAATGGTTCTTCTTAACTTACATCTAAGATTAAGTGCCAGGACTTAAGAGACAGGAGGTATAATTTTCTTTATTCATGAGAACATCTGTTTAATTATTACAGTTAATTAATTATATATTTATTTTGCCTTTTTAGTCTGAATTTCAGTTGGGATTGGTCTGAATTTAAAATGGGAGACTATTCACTCATTCACAAATATTTTTACCTTATATTCTATTTCTGGGAGCAGCAGTCATTTGATTAATAATGAAGTCCCAAAGCTATGCAATAGAAACTCCATGCCTTTTGTTTCAAAAATATACACAATTTCAATAGCGGCAAACTAAGCCATATTAAGTGCTCATGAAACTGTGCACAGAAGTGAAATCTGTTAAGTCATATGTATTATAGAAATATCAATGTTTCCAGAAATGGAAGGCTTGAGCCACTATCTATACAACATAAACATAAAGTTCATTTTAGTCATTAAAAATATGGGAAATAACAGAACATTATGAATCAACTATGTTTCAATAAAAATTTAAAATATGGGGAAAATTATCAGGATTTGCTGCTAAATACATTGTCTTCATTTTGTTTATGAGCACAGTTATTGGCCCTCTACACTGTTGTTATATAATCAAGGTCAGGTCTTCTCTACAGGTTAAGATAGCACAAGTCTTTTTAATATTTTGCTAAAGATTTAGATAGCTGTTAGATTATTTTATTTATTTTTATCTCTTATAAAAAATGAAAACCTTCTTTTGGTGACATGTTCTATTTTGCCAAGTTTAACAAGAAGCCAAACTTACTGGTTGATTATTTTGAGAGAAAAAAAAAAAGCTTCCCGTCGATTAACTAGACAAAAGTAAATTTCAGCATTATGTTTAAATAATAGAAAGAAATATGGGGGAGAGTGTCAACACAGGAAGACTGTAAATAGGTTGAACCTTCAGAAGTTTTCACTGTCTCAACCTCAGTGGGGTTCTCAATCCTGCTTGGCCTTTCCTAGGTCAAGCTAAACCAGATACAGTGACCTCGTTATTTGTTAATCTGGCAAAAGAGGAGAGTTAATGACCCTCCAGGGCCATCTGGCCTTGTCTCTCTGAGAGACTGGCAGAAGAAAAGAGTAAAAGACTGAGTTTGAGGGAGGCCATTTATTTAGTGAGTGAGAGAAAGGAATAGCCATGAGAGGCCATGGAAAAAAGGAGTAAAATTTGTGTAATGATGATCAGTTAGTCAAACGAAAGAAGGCATTTCAAGAAAGGTAGAAAATGGCAAAAACTGCAAACGTTACAGATATTCAAGGAAATTTATGACTAATAAAAATATGTTGGATGACACTTACTTGGGATACACAGTGACTATAGCTAATGCCAAATAAATAGAGAAGGCCTGTATGTGGATGAAAAGGAAACTAATAGTTCAAGGATTTCTTGGTTAAATCTACACAATAGACACAATTTAAAATTTTAGTGTATTCTTATTTATATTTTATGAGACATGCATTTCAGTTTAATTTACATACTATATAAATGTAAAAGCAGAAACAGAATTTTATGTTTAAGACATAAGAAACATAAATTTAGCCTGTCATTCTTTTTAACCATTATTCAAAACAAGTCTAGTAGTCAATTCTTCTCCTGAAGTGAATTCATTTTTTTTATTCCCAGGAACTTTTATAAGTTCAATTAATCAGTCTTTTTCCTGTTTTTCTCCCTCTTGGTACCTTGTACCTAATTAGTTCCCTATGTAATATCTTAAAAATAATTACAGACAAACAACTTAAGGGAAATCATTATTTTAAATGCTGTCACTTTCAATTTTGAAAGTCTGTTCCTAGTTATTAATTTACAGTGTATTTTTGCCATCAAGATTTCCTGATAGAGATTGCTATGTTTATATTTTATTAAAATGCGCAAGACAGATACTCTATCCAGTCCAACAGCTCAGTTTCATTTATGGAAGATTTCTACTAGATGATATTCTATAAATGTTAAGATATATATGAGACTAAAAGAGGTAAATGGCAATTCTGTAAAAAAATATTTATTAAGAAAAATATTGTAATTCAGAAGATTTACCAATGATAGATCTCAAGATAAAAAATAACCTTAACAGAACAGCAGAGAAAAAGGCAGATAACTAAAACTCTGATATAATAAATTGTTTAAGATTCCTGAATTTGGTATCAGGCAGGCCTGGGTTCCAGATGCATCTTTGATTTTTACTAACCTTTCTAAGCTTTAGAATCTTCAAGATTATATCAAGATAAATATGTCTATTCCTCTTAGGGTGTTTGAGAATTTTAAGCAAAATGATGCCTGCAAAGCATTTACCTTATTAGAATACTGTAGACATCCAATAAAAAAAGCTATAATAATTATTATTATTGTTTTATTATTATTACTAGCTGTGATATGTTTGAGTGACACTTAAAAATATAGCAATCATATACTAAAAGTGCTTCATTTATTCCTGTAGATTATTGTACACAAAGGAGTCCACATATTTATAAGCTCTTTGTGTAAACAATGGTTGTAGGCTGTGACATTTTAGGAACATAGTCATGATATCTTTTGGAGTCTTTAGATTTGAGCACCATTATCTTGATTGACAGCCAGATAATGTAAGTACAAAAATAGACAACATTTTCCCCAAAAAAGAATGGTCAAAATAATGTAATCATCCATGACAACATAGGGGAAAATATGCTAAAATGTAATACTTAAGTTTTGCAACAATAAACAGAAAATTTGCAGTTTATAATGTCTTTTGGTACCTTGGGATGGAAAATCCAAACTTTTTCTGTAGGTAGGGAGATATGGTCCCCATTCTCTGATGTGGACTAAATTGGTCTTTCCACCTGTACTTGGGACAGTTACTTGGTTGGAAGCAACAGGAACCACCTCTGACTGATTTATACTAAAAAGAACTTCTCAGTAGAATACTCTGTGACTTGTACAATCAAAGCAAAAGCTGAATAAGATCTAAGAAAGGACAAGAAAAGAGATAAGCTTCAGCAATCTTAGTCAGAAACTCAAAACACTGCTTTTGGGGGCAGTATCTTCAAGACAGCTGGTATCATGGACTTTGAAGCTCAAAGGTCAAGTGTCTGAGTGGGAGAATCTAATTAGCCTGGGCTGAGACATGTACACCTGGCCAAGTGTGGAGTGCAGAGCACTGTGATTGACAGTTCCACTAAGAGCACATGGAGTATGGAAGTACAGTAACCCAAGGGGAAAAAGATGGAGTTCAATGTTCAAAATAAGGGAGGAAGTGATGTTGGGAAGACAAATCAAGGAAATTCTACTTTACCTTTTCAAAAATCAATTTAGGGCCCAAATGTGGTTGAATGAAATGCTAAGGTGGGCACTGTGGCGACAGGTGTAGAGGAGTGGCATATTACTTGAAATTTATAGTGCTAGATTTCATGTTCTGTCATAATGAAAACTTATTTTCAATTTTTACTAGGACTGATGCTTAAAAATTTAAGTATCTGATTACTTGAATTTTTGAAGATTCACAAATTTATGTTGCAGCAAAAAATTATTTTTTTCTTATCAGATGTTTTGGAGAAGATTAAATATAACACTTGGATTTAGTGTCATATTGCAAGAACTATGACACATTTTCATTAACTACTTTCTAAGGACTAAATTTAGCCTGTTCATTGCACTAAATTGCTGTAGTTAAATTGCTTCATCTTGTATCGCCTCTACAATTTCTGCAAAAATCTAATTATTAAATATGTTGTGTACCAGATGACTAATGAACTAAGCAAAGATATACAGATAAAGAATAATTAGATTGTGTATTGCAAGGTCACTTTTCTCTTTAATCATTCCTTTTTTGTTGTCTTCACAACTAAATTACATAATGCCTGGGGAAATACCTTCTTACAGATGAGCAAGCAAACAAGTAAGCAAATTCATTTGATTTCAGGGGGAAAAATATAGGCTTAACTAGCATCATCCAGGGCTTATTTATGCTGAAAAAGTAGAGTCACGTGGTGTCTCTCCAGACTTTTTAGATACAAGAGATAACATTATAGAAAATGCATAGAAAGGAACCAGTGAAGTTTACTTCAATTTGTTTTTTCATTTTTGTGTATATGATGTGTTAGGTTCCAAGCTTCTAATCATGGCTTGGTCTTTCTGGTGACCAGCGTCCATCCAGGAGCCCGCCAAGAGTCACCTCATTAGAACCAACAGACATTCCTATCACTCATCACTCAGGAAATTACAAGGGTCTTAGGAGCTATGTGTCAGGAACCAAGGTCAAAGACTAAATGTTAGAACAAAAGATTCTCCTAGTACCTCCGCTTACAGCTTTAGGAGCTCTGTCAAGAACCAGGCACAGATATATATATAAAATAAGAATATATACATAATACTATTATATATATAACAGTATTATATATATAATAGTATTATATATATATATATAGTGTACTATTATATACACTTTTACATAGTTTGCTCGCTATGCAAATGTTTTGAAGATAACATGTATGCCAAAACACTTTTTAATTTTTATGGACAACAACTCTAATGCTTTACATTTTTATGGTGATGATAGGCACATATCTGTTCATTATAACATTTAATCACCAAAATAATTCTATCGTTTTTCAACAGATTATAGATAAAGAAGCAGGCCTTTGTCCTTGTCCAAAATCAGTCCCAAAGTACTCAAGTATGTGGAAAAAATTTTTCTCACTTTGAATCCATGGTGTTTCTACTTTGCCTCAAGCTCTTATGAAGTAGGGATGTAGGATATTTTTAGCGAGGGATATATAGAAAGACTTCATTGAGCAGTTTTAATCTAAACAGAATCATCTACATAGTCTTTCAACCATTTTCCTGGTACAACTGAGAAGTTGGCTTGATTGCCCTGGCCCCATTCTATCACTCTATATTCTCAGCCTCCAGGGCACTTATTAAAATTTAGAAAACTTCAGAAATCCCTTAGTAAAATGTCAGTTTCTTGTGGTTTTAGTCATAGAAATATATCTAAAAACCTAATACCTAAACATAAATTAAAATTTTATGCTAGTTGACACAAACTGTCCTGCCCCACTCCCCACAAATCGCAAACTTTAGAGAGGCTTAAGGATTATGTTGGATTTTGTAAATTACCCAAACTGAAGGAAGGCCTTTAAGTGAAATGGATAAGAATATGTATTGTCAGAGTTTGGGTGAGAATCTTCTGCCTTTTCCTAGTTGTGTAATCTTAGACACGTCATTTAATCTCTCCAATCTCTGTTTTCTTCATCGATAAAATGTGTCAATCAATAACACCGTGTTTTTATGGGGATAAATTAAAATAATGAACAGAAAGCATTTAGCTCACTCAATTATTAAGTAATTGGTATTATCATTGTATTAGTCTGCTTGGGATGCCATAAGGAAATACCATAGACTACGTGGTTTAAGCAAAAGAAATTTTTTTCTCACAGTTCTAGAGGCTAGAAGTTCAAGATCAAGGTGTATCAGGGTTGGTTTCTGGTGATACCTCTCTTCCTGGATGGTAGATGACCACCTTCTCACAGTATCCTCACAGAGGCAGTTGGGTAGAGATAGAGAAACAGAGACAGGGACAGAGACAGAGAGAGGCAGGGAGAGAAAGTATTAGCTTTCTGATGTCTCTTCTTAGAAGGACACTAGTCCTTTTGGATCAGGGCCCCACACTTATGACCTCATTTAACCTGAATTACTTCCGTAATGGTCCTGTCTCAAATTAGGGGCTAGAGCCTCAACATATGACTGTGGGGGAGACACAGTTCAGCCCATAACAACCATTAGTGACCAGAGTCAGTAATGTTGTTTGTACATAAAAGAAAACTACAAAAACTCCAATGTTTGCAATATCACAGAATTTTGCTTTTTCTAAATTTGTCATCCTTGAGCACCCTAAAACTTTTCTGTCTTCTTTGCATTTTATGTTTTTTAACAAGAGCAGTAATATGCCTGTTGCAGGCAGAAAAAATAATCTTCCCTTCTCCAAGAGATGCCCATGTCCTAACCCTTGGAGTTTATTGAATATGTCACCTTTCACAGCCAAAGGACTTCCCATGTGTGACTAAATTAAGGATTTGAGATGCTGTAGTTATCTTGGGTTATCTAAGTGGCCCCAATGTAATTATGAAAGTCCTTATAAGTGAAATAAGATAGGGCAGTCAGTGTCAGAGTGATGCAGGAGAAGGACTCAATCAGCCATTGCTAGCTTTGAAGATGGAAGGGAACTATGAACCAAGGAATGCAGGCAGACGAATTCTAGAAGCTAGAAAAGGCAACAAAACAGATACACCCCTAGAGCCTCCAGAAATGAATGTACACCTGCTCACATCTTCATTTTAGCCCAGTGATACCCCTCTGCCCTACAGAACTCTAAGATAACACATTTATATTGTTTAAGCCACTAATTTACAGAAGCAATAGGAAAGTAATATGATGCTCGTATTTTCTTTGCATTAAGGAGAAGAATCTTCTACCTGTACTGCTATTAGATACTTTAACATATTATTCAAAATACTATTTTTTTCTCTTCCTTCAGCAATGCTGTAGGCATTTATAAATCCTTCAAGTCATTACTCATTACTCAGACTGATAACCAGATATAGAAGGGGTGACTGCAATAGTCTGCCCTTTGAAATAGAATTATCTCTTAATTCAGAAACATTTTATTTGGTTTCTACTGTTTGCTTGCCTGTATTCTAGAAACTGGTGGAAACTGATCTCTGGTCTCTAATGGACAGTTATCTTGTTTTTATTACAAATCTTATTTTTATTATGAAGAGAGACCTGAGGATGAATTTTAGCCATGTCTGGGTATAAAGTCTGGCTCTTCCTTATAATAGTGACTTAATTTCTTTGTCTTAATACCTTTATCTAAAAAGCAGAAATGACAATCTACTTCATGGATCATTTAAAAGGTTTTAAAGAGATACTGTAAACAAAAAAGCCAATACAAGGACTGTTACAGAGAAACTATTCAAAAAAGAGCAATGCATCTTCCTTTCCTTCTGTCAAAATATGGTAAACCAGAGTTTGCTTATTAATTTCTTCTTGATGGATTCTTTTCTACCTTTTTGGACAAAGCTCCTTTATAGTCTCAAGAAAGAAGAACGTAATATTTCTCTCTGTTGTGTGTTTGTGTGTGGGAAGGGGTGTCTGTGTGTTTAGGGACAGGTATGACAATTCAAGACTGCCTATGTGACATTAGTCTCTAGAGTCAGTGTACATTTTCAAGTGCTTAGTAAATTGCATTTTCAAGACACAATCTTTTTGTTTGTTGGCTTGGCTTTTTGTTTGTTTATTTATATAATTTACCAAATTTATCAATCATTGTTTCTGTTTAAATAAAACAAGTTTGGGCTTAAATATATACTTTTGTTTATGACTGTGTGTCAAAAATACAAAGTTCATTTATTGTTCCATTCAAACATAATTATTTTCTCTCAGCTATGATTCTGAATTTTAGGATAAAATGATTCTTTCTAGGCTTGTAATGTTCACAGAATATTTTTACATCAAATACTGCATAGTGTGTGTCTTTCTCAAAGACTGTTGACTTTTTAAAATAAGTTCTTCATAAATTTGTAGTCCTGTCATGTAAATAAAAGTATGGATAGTTAATATGGTACTTTTACTGTCTTCCAACAGTATTTCATACTATTTAAATTCTTCTATTTGCAGTAAAAATACATGTATTTTTCCACTATATTATTTGATATTCCATATATAATATCCCACATGAAAAAAATTTCTTTTATAATTCAGTGCTAGAAATTTTTTTTTTAACTTCATGGTATTAATATTCTTCCTCATTCAGATAAAATAATAATAATAATAATAGTAATACTTTCTCTCTCCTACCTTGAGAGTCAGGAAGCCCTGAGACATATTTGAAATAGTGACGCCATCATGTACTGTATTTAGTGCTTTACATTTATTCATTCATTTTACCAAGTTTTTTTGAGAAACTAACTCAGAAAGGGTAAGTAACCCGTGTAAGGTCACACCATGTACATGGAGTATTACTGGCATTTGACCCAGGCTCTGGCTCCATAGCTTGTGCTTAAATTTGTTTATTTTCCAGTTTACAACTACAGCAGTTTTATTGGTCCTTATGACTCCTGTATTAAACTGTTTTTGTGGAAAGAGATGGAGTTTAATAGATACAAATGAATTAAAATAGTGTTTGTTTATTCTGAATGGAAACATACTGAGCTAAAAGTCATCATCGTTCCTGTTGCAAATGCCTCTAAATGCATCAATTTGGTCTCGTAGCATTAGCACAAAATGCTAGCAATGCCAGTGAAAAGAAATAATATTGCATTCTTAGCTTCTGTTTTGCTGGTTACTGTTTACAGGGAAACTTAGTTTATTAAATTTTCCTAATGGGAAAAATACGTTAATATAGACACAAAGCCAAACTTTAATTAATATTTAGAATATTACTCCCCTGATTATCTCCTCATCACTATAGTTGTAAAATTGTCAATGTCGTCATTTTCTTCACTAAAAGACTTAGCTAAAAATCAAGTGTATATTAAAAAAAAAATCAAGTGTATATTATCTGAGTGTAAGTTTTGAAGCCAGTAGTTACATGCAGTTATTTCTTTAATTCAGTCATTAACCTTTCAGCCAACACATATACAAAAATGTATGTTTTAGATACAAGCAATGAAAATCATGCAAAAGCTAATCAACATCAAAGCTAAATTAGAAAACTACTAAAATGAACCTCAAAATATTGTCTCTCTTGCTGCCTAACTACTTAAAATAAGCATTGTATATAAATATGACTAAGTACAATTCCTGCAGAGCAAAAAGCTGAGAGATAAGAAACAGTGACTTTTCTCATTCTAACATACTTAATAACTTATTTTTCAAAAGATCATGTAAATATATTCCTAATTCCATCTAATGAACACACTATAACACATTTCTTCTATACCTTTTATTCAAACTATTTTCTTAGTGAATAACTGTCTATAAACCCTTTAGTAAGATCAGATTACATGCTTATCTCAGATGATCCTTTTGTTCTTAAACATTCCTTATCTATAGAAATAGTCATTTATCTGGCATATAAACTAAGGCAGAGGAACAGAGAGGAAGTTAACAATAGTGTAAGAACCAAGAATCTTCAGGGTAATTGCAGACAGCCCACAGAATTATGAATGGTTCTAGGTTTAGTATTTTCCTAATATTAAACTTTAAAAAAAGTCTGTTATCTTTAAGAGAGATATGTTTACTCTTAACAACAACATGCAGTTGCTTGGCACTATGGTTTTTTAAGGGCTTAAATATGTATCATCTCATTTCATTTATGGGGATAAAATACAGTGATTCATTCTATTTAAGCGAATATCAGGTAGGGGAGTGGTAGCAATTTTAGTCTAATTCAACATTTATTAAACACCTACTGTGTATACGTCATGGTGCTTCTAAAATTTAGTTTGCCAGTAAAGCACATACAAAAATAGTATTAAAGGAAAAATAGCATAAAAGATATTTGTGTGTGTGTGTGTGTGTGTGTGTGCACTTTAAAGAGGATCTAACTTTCATCTCTTGGCACCAGCAAAGTAACAAATATGTAACTCTGGTATTCCAAGCATTCTTTTGAAAGTTCTGTGCAATAGAACCACATTATGATACAAGTCAAAAAAAAAAACTCTATGTAATGTGTTAGACCACAAAGAATATTTAACAGTGAGAAAAACACCGTCCTTGGCTTCAAGGTTTTACAGTCTAATCTAGTGTATGTTTTATATCAGACTAAGCTCCTGTATTCCCAAGTATTATAGTTAATATTTCTTTGATGTTTATATGCTAGTAATAATTAGAGATATGGTTGGAGTTCACAGCATATGGATTGAGGGAATGTCAGGAACAGGCAGTGACGGGGTGGAGGTGAATGGGATTGAACCTCTGACTTTAAAGAACGCAGTGAAGATGGCGATGACCAATGTTTGATCAAATAATTGCAGCCCATTTTGATTGAGTCCTGTATCGAAGGCATGTGCACGTAAATGGGCTCAGGAGAGGGCATTGTTATATATTTACACACACTTTCCATTTTATCTTTATTCCTCTAGCCAATCTCTCTCTCTCTCTCTCTCCGTCTCCCTCTCCCTCTCCCTCTCTCTCTCATTTTAACTAGGGTTTTTCAACCTCATCACTACTGACATTTTGGGCTGGATAATTTTTTGTCATAGGGGCTTGTCCTGTTCATCACTGGATGTTTCTCAGCATCTCTGGCCTCTACCAACTAAATTCCAGTAGTACTCCCCCCCCCACTGCCCCACCCTCTGTAGTTATTACTACCAGAAATGTCTCTGGATAGGCAAAATCAATCATGGTCTAGAACCATTGCTTTAACTCCTTGGAACATTATTCAGAAAGTATTTTATGAGAACCTGATGCAGTGTAGGCAATAGGTTGGTCATGTGGATAGAAGAAACAGATTCATCTTGAGAATAATAAGGGTTCCCTAAGAAGAGAAAACTAACCATACAGAATTAATTATTAAAAGTAAAGGAAAGGGAAAAATATCCAAACCAAATTTCGTTTTGAAAAACATAGAGTCAAGTTAAAGTTAATGGTATTTTGACTATCAGTTACTCTTCTGAACATTTTTCACCTTGTTTAGGATGTCTAACATAGAACAGAAGATCTGCTCAAGGAGTTTTATATCCTGACTTGTATTTCCTTTTCTGAGCTTTACTTCTTAATAATTCTATTTTCTCTTTCTTTAAACTAGTAAGTCCCAGGAACGTAGCTCACATTTCCTTGCCTCAAGGGTCACTTCTGGAACTTCCTGACTCAATCCAGAGGTACTGCCCAGAGAGAAGTTTCTCTCATACAGAACTGGAGAAAAAGAATGTCAGTGAAGGAAGGGAAATGAGGCACTGGGCCCCAAAGTGCATAGAAGGATACAATGTCTTTTAACCAAAACACTTGCCAAGCCGTCTTTCATCCAGTTTATAATTTCCTTCATCCCCTGTGGTTTTCCTTGGAAGGCTGTCATTGTCTCACCCAACCATAAGGGAGACTGCAAGAGGGTATTAGGTCATCAGGCACTTGTGTTGTCCTTCTCACAGCATTCTCTTATCCATTTTATCAACACCACTTTCCTTTCTCCCCCACCCACCCTGCATCTTTCTTTCTTGTTCTGCGCTTCATAACTACCTTAAAAAATGATATAATATGGAGGGAAAAAAAGATTCTTCAAATACTCAAGGAGGTAAATAGTAGATTCCCTTAAACAAATTTAAATGAGAGTTGCTTCCAAGTTTCTGCCTTAGAAATAATCAAAACCCAAATTAGGTGAAAGACCGTGATACAGTCCTTAGTCCTTACACACACCTAGTGAAAGTGTATGAGCCTCAGAAATCTATGGTGTCATGGATATTGTATGTTAATGAATCAGAAAATCTAAGTGAATGCTATTCTAGTGATTAAACTATAGGGGTACTTTAATTATTTTTGGACTGGCCAACATTTATTTTATGTTCCTTAATTAGATACATCACAATTTCCACCCTCCTGCTTTATTCAAGTATAATTGACAAACTGTATATATTTAAGTTGTACAATGTGGTGTTTTGATATACATATATACTGTGAAATGATTACCACACGTTAGTTTTCACATCCATCAACTCACATTTCTGTCCTGTTGTGTGTGTGTGTATATGTGTGTTTGGTGAGAACATTTTAAATCTACTCTCTTAGCAGATTTAAGTACATAGTACAGTATTATTAACTATCATCACCATGCTGTGCTTTAGATCCTCAGTTTTAGTTTGACTTACTTTTTTAAAAAGATTATCAAATTAGCTCCTTTGATTCCAGAAATTAAAAATTGCTACTGATGAAAATGGGTTTCATTTTGGATGAACTCTGTTGGTGGCTGACCAGGGTGCAGTTTTGAAGCCCTGGTACTGTAGGATAGAAAAGCATAGTCTATCATTAACCTTACTTCCCTGCTGGTACACTTCTTTGTTGACCTAGTAAGTTTTTCTTTTTGATTCTAACTTCTCCAGTTCAGGAATGGTGGGAAAGAGACCAATAGGGGAGAAACTAAATGAATAGCAGTAGGACAGATGTAAAACCTTGTGGTTAACTCTCTTGTCTCACTGACCTTTCCCAAGTTAAGCAAAAAGGAGCCTTCTTCTAAATTCTTACTAGGACAATGAAGATTATTCATTCATTTAATCGACACATATATTATACACCCATGATCCACCCACTGTGCTAGTAGGTTGGTGTTAATTAGTTATAGCTGAGGATACAATAAAGTAGTAACATCTGGGTTTGCCTGATAGTTTGTAGATCAATTGCCATATATTTGATCCTACTTGAAATGCATAAGAAAAGTTTACTTAGATAATACATCAAAATATTTGTGTAATTTGAATCTACTTTTTGCAAAATGTTTACCAGTTATTCCTCATTTTATCTGGTTTGTAAGTTATTTTCATTTATCAGATTCTTTGTAAAGGGTCATTCTTGTACTAGTAAAAAGTGCTACATTTTTCCTTAAAAGTGCGATGATTGAGGGAGTGAGATTTTTAACATGTGGTGATGAAATGTATTCTTTATGGTATATTTAATGTGGTTTAAATTATAAAACCCAGTATTTATAAGTCATACAAAAATCATCTCTCCAGCTACATCTTTTCCAATGAATGCTAGATAGCCTCTAATGCACGATAAAATTTGTTTTCCCTTTGCGGAAATAAGCACCTCACCCAAACATTTTTTACTTCTAATCTTTATATATATATATATATATATACACACACATATATATATACACACACATATATATACACACACACACATATATGCATATATGTGTAATACTACATGTTAAGCTAAGAGAATATCATTGCTAGTTCTATACTTAAGAATAAAAATATTTTTAAATTTATGGCAGACTATTATTTCATAAGGTATTTTATATATTTATGTCGCTTTGGTGTAATTTGTAATGTGTGTGAAGTATTTTTAAATATGAAAGGTTGAATTGTTTTATTAAAATTAGCAGAACACAATACTTTAGTGTCTATTAAATCAAGTAAGATGAATTAACAAGACATTATAATTAAAAGAAATAGCAGCAACTTAACATTATGTTGCCAGAAACATCATTATCAATGTCCTCTTTGGGTATGGGGTATTAAGCATGCCAATTAGGAATGACTTTCTGATTTAAGTTTCTTCCAGTGTTCAAAAGAAAGTACAATAATTATTTACTCCAGTCCATCTTTTTCTAATTAATGACTATCAATGAAAAATATATTATTTCTTTTCCTCCAGGCAATACAGCTAAAGTGTATATTGAGATTCAGGATGAAAATGATCATCCCCCAGTGTTTC
The DNA here is from genome assembly GCF_000442215.2 of Lipotes vexillifer. Classification (NCBI taxonomy): domain Eukaryota; kingdom Metazoa; phylum Chordata; class Mammalia; order Artiodactyla; family Lipotidae; genus Lipotes; species Lipotes vexillifer. Next base: position 235,397 of record NW_006798376.1, read on the forward strand.
AGAAAAAATTCTACATTGGAGGTGTATCTGAAGATGCAAGAATGTTTGCTTCTGTGCTCAGAGTTAAGGTATGAGAACATTTATTAAGATCCAGAACTAAAAAGTCAAAACAAAGAGATCATATTTTGTAGATAAACTATAATCATGTAATTTATATTAACTGAGTATATTTTCATAGTTTAAACAAAAGTCTGAAACAGATAAATGAGTTTAATTAGTCAAACTAAATACAGATTATGAGGTGAATACTAAGCAACTTTTTGTGCTTTATTTTTACTATAAAAATAGGAACAAATTATTTGTGATGTTTTTTTGAAATTTTTTTTTTTTTTTTTTCTTGCGTTATGCGGGCCTCTCACTGTTGTGGCCCCTCCCATTTGCGGAGCACAGGCTCCGGACGCGCAGGCTCAGCGGCCATGGCTCACGGGCCCAGCCGCTCCGCGGCACGCGGGATCCTCCCGAAACGGGGCACGAACCCGCGTCCCCTGCATCGGCAGGCGGACTCTCAAGCACTACGCCACCAGGGAAGCCCATATGATGTTTTACATTGAATAAGATATCAAAATGTCTGTTTTCCTAGTATATTTGTATGCCTTTAATATTCAGGATTAATTTACAATAACTCCAAAGATTCTCAAAATGGAGTTTCTTGTAGCAAACATAAAATTACTATTTTCTGATTGAAGAAATAATGTAATAAATTTTGTAATTCTTTTTTCTGCAATAATTTTTTAAAATTCAAGATGCTAGTTAAATCAGTGTAAAAAATAACACTACTAACACTACTAGCATTAGTACTTTAGTAAAGATTTTTTAAAACCTTCATATGTCAGAAATGTTAGAATTTAAAAACACAATATCATAGACTAAAGTTGATAATTTTCAATTTTTCTTTAGTTAATTATTAAATATGTTTTCAGATTTTTTCAATAGTACATAAAGTTGAAATAGTTTTATAGGTAAAAAATAAATTTGTAAATATTGCATTACACTGAGGAAATTTTATAGGCTATAGGATTTTAGATGATTAATTACAGAGTTATATTTCTGAAGCTATTTTAATAATCAATTTTTAAAATAGCTATTAGCATACAAACATAAAACCTAAATATTTCTAAGCAAATCCAGCTATTGATTGCCTCTAGTTTTGCACATGAGTAGTTGTCATTATATGCCTATTACCAGGAGTACCATGATTGAGCTCTTCTTACATATGATTTTATCACCTTAACATCCTTAAGTAAGAAAGAGAAAAATCAACCAAGCAAATAAAGCATGTGTGTTGTACTTGCAAAATAGCTCTTCCATGGTGCCAAATTCTGACTCCTGATTTGAATCACCAGTTGCAACTAAAATTGGTGTACAAATTTAAGCCAATTACATTATATCCAACTTGCATTCTATGATTTACAGGTAACAGTCCTTTGTAGTTGATTTTTATCTTATTTTACATTTTAGTCCTATTAACGATTGATTCAGTTTATTCATTTAGTCAGTAAATAATTTTTGGGTGTTTATAGTGTGAATTGTTCTAGAAGTTGGACATAGAGAAACTAAAAAATAATCAAACAAAAAATCCCCAAACTTCCCACCCTAGTAATGCAAACAAACTAATAGAAGAAACAAATTGTAGATCAAGAAAACAGGAACTATTAACATAAAGTCATGTGGTCAAGAGAGAGACTTGTCTATTTCTAAAGGAGCATTCTGGGCATTCCAATATAAAGTCTCTAAAGTTGGAGGGAATTTGGGGAGGTCAGTGTGACTGAAAAAGACTGGCTGGGGATGAGGCTGGAAATGCAGCCCAGGACTAGAATATGGGATTTATTTTAGATGTGCTTAGAAAGAAAGTTTTTGAATGGTTTTGTCTAGAAGTGTGACATAATCCAATATAAAAGGATTTTTCTGGATATTGTGCAGGGTGGGATGTGGGAGTAGGTACACAGTGTTTTTAGACAAGAGTAGAAACAGAGCCCAGTGCATCACTAGTCCAGGCAAGATTTGGTAGTGACTTGAACCATCGTGTAGAATGGGGAGATGATGAGAAGGAAGTAAAAAGGAAGCCAAAAGGATTTGCTGATGGATTATATGTGGGGCATTAGAGAAAATCAAGGTTGACTCTGAGGGTTTTGTTCTGAACAGGTCCCCTTTGCTCCCTCGGGAATTATGGTGTAAAAATCAAGAGTTCACTTTTAGATATTTCACGTTCAGATATTTTTTATGTTTGTATGCTAATGGCTATTTTATCCCATGTTTGGGATATTTTCAATATGCAAGCATAATTCTTGGCAAGATGGTTACAGATGCTGATTTAGATTCAGGAAAGAAATTGCAGACCAGGATGAAATCATGATATTTAAGAAAATGGATGTAGGTAGAAAAGTCCAGGGACTTCCCTGGCGGTCCAGTGGTTAAGACTTCGCCTGCCAATGCAGGGTGTGCAGGTTTGATCCCTGGTTGGGGAGCTGAGATCCCACATGGCTCGCGGCCAAAAAACCAAAACATGAAACAGAAGCAATATTGTAACAAATTCAGTAAAGACTTGAAAAATGGTCCACATCAAAAAAACAAAAATCTTAAAAAAAAAAAATCCAAAGACTAAGCCTTAGGAACTCAATACTTAGAGATCAGGAAGAGGATTCATCAAATGATGCTGAGAAATTGCTGCCATGAGGTAGCAAGAATACTAGGAAAATGTATAACAGGGTCCCTGAGACTCGTAAGAACTAAATTGATGAAAGAGGGAGTGATCAGCTGTCAAGCGCTGCTGTGAATAGAGTGCCCCTGTGTATTTTTACATGACCACTCATGCTAATAGAAGTAATATTGTAGTGGAGAAAAAAAGTAAGCTAAATGCTAAAATATTCCATTAATAAAGGAGATTATTCAAGAAACCTATAGATGACGGCAGTAAGAGAATTTAATGGGTGATATTATCTGATGATGGCATTTACTTCAGAAGAATTGCGAGAAGGTGGCAAAGGAGATAGAATAATGTTCTAGAAGCAGTGATTCAGGGACAGGACACGTGCCACCTCTCTACCTCTAGGCACTGTGCTATGTCAGATATGGGAGCCACTTTTTGAGTCAGCCTTAGAAAGCAATATCGTATGTAGGTGAGAGGACCAGGGTGGGAAGAGTAAAAAAGTAATGGTAATATTCAAAGGGAAGGTTGAATATTTAGGGGATATTGCTGATGATGGACTATGAATTCCAAGGAATCCTGGTGAAAGGTTGGTGGTGGAAGTAAAGGTGAAGTGGGAAACTGAATCACATTAGGGTGTGTGAAGAGCTACATGGGAAGAAATATCTGGGAGGTGAGGGATGCATCGGAGAGAAGCCATGGACTACTTTTGATGATGTAGACAGGGATGGGATTGATTATTTCTCCAGGACTACCAAGAATTCCATAGGACAGTCCTTTCTTCAATTGATCAGTGGGTTATTCAGGCTAGGGAGAGGGGTCCTTTTCAGGAAACCAATTTCATGCCATATAATATTCTATGTAGGAGGGGAGACAGAGAGAGACAGAGAGAAGGGATGTGAGAAAAAGCATAGCAATGTATTGGTGCAAGTATATGTTGTTATGATTAATTCAGTTAGGAAAGCACAAATTGTTATGTGGATTCAAGGGAAGGAGACATTTTCATTGGTAAAGAACATAAAAGTTTTCCTGGGGGATGAAGAATTTGGGTGGCACTGAAGAGCCATTAGACTTTCTCAAAGTGAAATAAATGAGAATAGTCTAAGCAGAGGAAACACAGAGCCAAACCCAGAAAAAACAAAGTGCAGAGTGTGTTTGTGGAACAGTGATAGGAGGCAAGGACCTTAGGAAGTGATGGGGGTAATAAATCTTCAGTGGTGAACATTTTCAAATGCTGCCTTTAGCCTTGAAGCCTGGAAGCTTCTCCTTTACATATTTAATTGGACTGAAAGTGAGTTAAGCAAGTCTTTTCAATTCATACTTAGGGCAGCAAAAAATGTTATTAGAAATAGCCCTGGATCAGGGCCAGCCAAGCCCTAATCTTGGCAGAAGATGATTTAAAAAACAGAATCAGCCTACGATTGTGAAAGAGGCTTTTTACCACTTATAATATTGGGGTAATGTTAGATTTTATCCACCATACACGCAAGTTAAATTTTTTTAGTCCATCATGAAATCATAAAGATAAATTTTTTAAAGTTGTGTTATGTGTAGGAACGGTAAGAGGAAACATATTACAGGATTTACTAAGAAATATGAGACTAAAATATCAATGAATAAAACAATACTTACTATTTTCAAATATGGACAGTGGATTAAAGGCATTACTAAAAGTATGTTAGGAGAAAGGCAACACAATGAGAGCATTATTAAAATAAATTATTCAATATAAGTGATAGTAAAAGAAGGAAAATTTTGTGTGTATATATATATATATATATATATATATATATATATATATATATGTTTGTGTATGGGTGCACTCTGAAATGGTATACCTAATATGCTTAGAGACCTATTTAAAGTTCTTTTTTTTCTTTTTTAGAAAATACACATTGTATACCTAGTGTGTGTTGAAAATACAGAGGCAAACAAAACAGTCCCTGCCTTTATAGTCTAATAAACTAGACCAAAAAAGCAAGTAATTATTAAGGCTTTTATTTAAATGCACATGTAAAGATTTGGATTCTGGCTCAATGATATGAATGTTCATATCATGTTAAAGTAATTCCTGGATTGTGTCAAAGAACACAGAACAAGAGAATTAATTAGGGACTACCTGCTACATTTGCTATGGTTTAATGCTGATAACTCTGTCACAACTGATTCTTCAAAACTGATTTCCATTGATCACACCAGTCATTTTAATTGCAGGGAGAGAGAGAAGAAAGTCAACTTGCAATTTTTCTCTTCAGTCTTTAATACAAGAATTAATGTCCCTTAGAAGTGTCACCCTTAGCATATACCCAAAAGAATTGAAAGCAGGGACTCAAACAGGTATTTGTATATCAGTGTTCATAGCAGCATTATTCACAATAGCTAAAAGGTGGAAACAACCCATATGTCCAGTAATGGACGAATGGATAAACAGTGATTGCTTTACAATGTTGGGTTAGTTTCTGCTGTAAAATGAAGTGAATCAGCTATATGTATACATATATCCCCTTCCTCTTGGACCTCCCTCCCCACCCCCATCCCACCCATCTGTGTCATCACAGAACACCAAGCTGAGCTCCCTGTGCTTTATAGCAGGTTCCCAGTAGCTTTCTATATTACACATGGTAGTGTATTTATGTCAAACCAAATCTCCCAGTTCATCCCATCCTCCCCTTCCCCCACTGTGTCCACATGTCCATTCTCTACATCTGTGTCTCTATTCCTGCCCTGCAGACAGGTTCATCTGTCCCATTTTTCAAGATTCCACATATATGCATTAATATATATTTGTTTTTCTCTTTCTGACTTACTTCACTCTCTATGACAGACTCTAGGTCCATCCACATCTCTACAAATGACCCAATGTCATTCCTTTTTATGGCCGAGTAATATTCCATTATATATGTACCACATCTTCTTTATCTGTTCATCTGTCAGTGGACAGTTAGGTTGTTTCCATGTCCTGGCTATTGTAAATAATGCTGCAGTGGACATTGCGGTACATGTGACTTTTTTTTTGGTGGTACATGGTCCTCTCACTGTCGTGGCCTCTCCTGTTGCGGAGCACAGGCTCTGGACGCACAGGCTTAGTGGCCATGGCTCACGGGCCCAGCTGCTCCACGGCATGTGGGATCTTCCCGGACTGGGGCACGAACCCATGTCCCCTGCATCGGCAGGTATACTCTCAACTACTGTGCCACCAGGGAAGCCTAACACATGTGACTTTTTGATTTATGGTTTTCTCAGGGTATATGCCCAGTAGTGGGATTGCTGGGTCATTAGATAGTTCTATTTTTAGCTTTTTAAGGAACCTCCATACTATTCTCCACAGTGGCTGTATCAATTTACATTCCCATCAGCAGTGCAAGAGGCTTCCCTTTTCTCCACACCCTCTCCAGCATTTATTGTTTGTAAATTTTTTGATGATGGCCATTCTGACAAGTGTGTGATGATCCCTCATTATAGTTTTGATTTGTATTTCTCTAATAATTAGTGATATTGAGCATCTTATCATGTGCCTCTTGGCCATCTGGATATCTTCTTTAGAGAAATATGTATTTAGGTCTTCCACCCATTTTTGGATTGGGTTTTTTGGTTTTTTGGTGTTGAGCTGCATGAGCTGCTTGTATATTTTGGAGATTAATCCTTTGTCCATTGCTTCGTTTGCAAATATTTTCTCCCATTCTAAGGGTTGTATTTTTGTCTTATTTATGGTTTTCTTTGCTATGCAGAAGCTTTTAAGTTTAATTAGGCCCCATTTGCTTGTTTTTGTTTTATTTTCATTACTACAGGAGGTGGGTTAAAAAAGATCTTGCTGTGATTATGTCAGAGTGTTCTTCCTATGTTTTCCTCTAAGAGTTTTATAGTGTCTGATCTTACATTTAGGTCTTTAATCCATTTTGCATTTTTTTGTGTGTATGGTATTGAGGAGTGTTCTAATTTCATTCTTTTACATATAGCTTTCCAGTTTTCCCAGCACCACTTATTGAAGAGGCTGTCACTTCTCCATTGTATATTCTTGCCTCCTTTGTCATAGATTAGGTGACCATAGGTGCGTGGGTTTATCTCTGGGCTTTCTATCCTGTACCATTGATCTATATTTCTGTTTTTGTGCCAGTACCATACTGTCTTGATTACTTAGCTTTGTAGTATAGTCTGAAGTCCAGGATCCTGATTCCTCCAGCCCTGTTTTTCTTTCTCTAGGCTGCTTTGGCTATTTGAGGTCTTTTGTGTTTCCATACAAATTGTAAGATACTTTGTTTTAATTCTGTGAAAAATGCCATTGGTAATTTGATAAGGATTGCATTGAATCTGTAGATTGCTTTGGGTAGTATAGTCATTTTCACAATACTGATTCTTCCAATCCAAGAATATGATATATCTCTCCACCTCTGTGTCACCTTTAATTTCCTTCATCAGTGTTTTATAGTTTTCTGAATACAAGTCTTTTGCCTCCTCAGGTAGGTTTATTCCTAGGTATTTTATTCTTTTTGTTGCAATGGTAAATGGTATTGTTTCTTTAATTTCTCTTTCTGATCTTTTGTTGTTAGTGTATTAGAATGCAAGAGATTTCTGTGTATTAATTTTGTATCCTGCAACTTTACTAAATTCATTGATGAGCTCTAGTTTTCTGGTGGCATCTTTAGGATTCTCTATGTATAGTATCATGTCATCTGCAAACAGTGACAGTTTTACTTCTTCTTTGCCAATTTGTACTCCTTTTATTTCTTTTTATTCTCTGATTGCCATGGCTCAAATTTCCAATACTATGTTGAATAATAGTGGTGAGAGTGGACATCCTTCTCTTGTTCCTGATCATAGAGGAAATGCTTTCAGTTTTTCACCATTGAGAATGATGTTTGCTGTGGGCTTGTTGTATATGGCCTTTATTATGTTGAGATAGGTTTCCTCTATGCCTAGTTTCTGGAGAGTTTTTATCATAAATGGGTGTTGGATTTTGTCAAAAGGTTTTTCTCCATTTATTGAGATGATCATATAGTTTTTAGTCTTTAATTTGTTAATATGTTGTATCACATTGATTGAGTTGCGTATATTGAAGAAGCCTTGCATCCCTGTGATAAATCCCACTTGATCATGGTGTATGATCCTTTTAATGTGTTGTTGGATTCTGTTTGCTAGTATTTTGTTGAGGATTTTTGCCTCTATGTTCATCAGTGATATTGGTCTGTAATTTCTGTTGAACATTGATAACTGAAATTTGCTAATGAAAAATGACTGATAAATTTCATTACATCAGAATAACGGACTACAATGACAAAGACAGCATAAAAGATTAAAGTACAAGCAATTAGCTGAAAGCAAATATTTACAACATATATTTAAAAAAAATAACTCAAAGAAACAGTTTACAGAATACAGAAAGAACTTTAAAACAGCAACTATTTATCCAATAAAAACAAAGTTGAAAAGTCATGAATATTTGTCATATTATTCAAAAATTTCTGTGTGAGGTAAGAAAGATTAAGCTAGACCTTTGAATATTGTCCCTCTTGGGTTGTTGGAAAATACCAGTCAGTGAATATTATTTGTTAATAACAATAGCTGCCATTTATTTGTCTTTATTACTTTTCTGAGAACTGTGAAAACCTCTTTATTTTAGCCTACCAAAAGTGTTTAAATAAAGAAGCAAACGAATAAAACAAACAAACACACTTACCTATAAAGTAGATGCAATTATTCCTTGTTTTATTGTTGGAAAAATTGAAGATTAGTAACGTTATATAGCTTTCCAAGTATTACTCGGCCAGTAACCAATGAAGTCAGAATTAAAAGTTTAAGTTTACCTTAGTTCAAGGCCTTTTCTTGTAATCTCTGTATCACATTGCTTTCTATGGGAAGTGAGGAGTAGTATCTTGGCAGGGGTAGAATGTTGGCAGAAAATAACATATTAAGTTCCTATGAAAAAATTGGAGATAATTAACATGGCAACTAAATGCTTCTCAAATTGAGATGACCTTTGTGAATTATGACCCCCTCTATTAAGGTAACAAGTCAGATCTGGTTTTAGAAACACTTTTCAATTTATTAACTAATTTGTCTAGTTTATTGCATGTCTTTTTAACTGCAACCGATAGCCTAATTTAATACAAATATAGGGACAAGTTAAATGTGATCAAGATTAATTTAAATCTTTCTGAAGTATGAAGGTATTTTCCAGAAGTTAATGCAGTAAGGATTAATCCCTCCTTGTAAGTTGCAGATATGAAAAATTCAGTGTCAGAAAAATTGAATTAAAACGTGGACTTGATTTCTACTGAAAGTCAAAAAGACCATGAGCATTACATCTTTGAGTTAATAAAGAAGCCAGATTCAAGAAATTTATGGACTGAAAGAAAGTAATATTTCAAAAAAGCATCAAGAAAGGGAGCATTCTAACCAATCTCTAATTCTTTATTACGTTGCCTAAATAAGCTTGGAATGACAGCAAGAGATTTTAGCAGAAAGACGCTGGTGAGAGAAAAAAGCCACAGCCATGGTTAGAGGATGAAAATTTCCTTAGTGTCAAAAAGTATAGAAATATGCAAGAGTAACAATGCAGAGAGCAACATAATTTGTTTCTAGACAGAGATAATGGCCTCTGAGGGATCCTTGTCCCTGGCCCTCTGCCTGCTCATATGGGTCTGACAGAAAACAATTCCAGCACACCCATGAGGGTTTAGCGTGTGTTTCCCCAGTGTAGCATCTTTTACTGGGCCAGACTCATGCCTGGCTTATGTCAAAACTGGTGCTAATAGCAAACCCTTACCCTGTGTTTACACAGTGCTAAGTACTCTAGACACTTGTCAGGAATGAACTCATGTGTTCCCCTCAGAAAGCCCATGAGGTAGCTACTATTATCATTCTCAATTTATAGATGAGAACACTGAGACACAGAAACAATATGTAACCTGCCCAATGTGTACACCTAGTCCGTAGTGAAGCCAGGATTCATAGCCAGGCACTCTAGCCCGGAGACAATGCTCTGTTCTCCCAGGTAGAACAGCGCTGGGCTGGAGTCACATCACTTGGATTCAGTCCCAGATCTGCTCTTAACTCTCTATGGAACGTTACACTTCATCACTCTGGGCCATAGTTGTCTACTCTTATGCAAATACTGCTTTAGAACTAGGTGCCCTTAAACGTCTATAACTGCTTCTGATGGTTTGCATGTTATTTACCTTAGGAAAATTACAATGTGGGGGAAAAAAAGCCAAGTACCCTAAGAGAATTGTTATATTTGAGAACTACATTGTAAAGGTCAAATTCTGAAATCCAAAGCACCACTTATTTTTCACAGTTTTTATGGTTTACTTGAAGTTATGGTCACTTGAAGCTGGTGGATTATTTTATGACAATTTCTCCCTAGTTGCTCCATATAACAAAGATGTAAACAAGTACCAGTCTGAAATTCCCATGAAATAGTAATTTTGATTCCTCTTTGCCAACTCTGGGAAACCCACCTTTATACAAACACTACTTACTGTTTCAAGAGTGATGTTTCTTAGGAGATCTTACCATTTGTTTCCTTCATGATTACCATGCCATCTAACCTTCTGTGGTTTGTACCTTGAACAAAGTGAATGCACATAGGTGCCTGAGGGCTCACTGTCTTCTTGGCTATAACCCTATAACTGAATTACTATCTATCTATCTATCTAATTTAGATATTGTTATCATGTATCTATGTGCTTGTTTTCTCTACTAGAATTCAAATTTCATCTAAGCAAGTATCATGCTTTCTTACTAACTTAATGACATTATAGATACATTGTGCTTAACATCTTAAGGTGGTGTTAGAAATTTTATTTATTTTTACATGTAGTTATGCCTTTTAATATGTTTAATCAAGACTTTCCATGTAATACTTGAATGAATTATTGACTTTCAGATAAGTAAAATACACTTTAAATTAAACTCTTGGCCCTTGTTACAGCACTGAGAGTGACAGGACCTATCATTTCTCTGGTAATTTCCCTTCTTGTCAAAATTAGGAGCTTAGATTTGGTGATATCTTTATGAATCTATCATGGTTTTCCATTGACTTAACCACTCTGGAGAAACCAAATGTCAAGAAAATTATTTTTTCCTAACAACTGGTGTATTTTTGTTATATATTATTGTATCTTACGTATTTTTGGAAAAGACCTCATGTCTGTTTTTGAATTCTATGGAGTATATGCAAACAGGTGGTTACTAACCACTCTGTGTCTAAGAGTCTATACATTCTAAGCCTGTATTTCCCCTGTGCAAGTTGAGAGATATGAACATAGCACCATCACCAGTTTCTGGTGCATAACATTTGCCTCTTTTAGTCAGAACAAGCAGAAAATTATAGTTCTGTTGCTAGTATTATACATGGACAAGACCACATCTATCTTTGTAGCCACAAATGGAGTTTCCAGATAAAATAATTCCACATATATGTTTTACTCTCTTTCTCTTCCCCTTCTCTGCAAAAATCTGTCTTTTTATTGTCCAGAAGAGAGATCTAAAATCATCTCATTTACATAGTAGTAACTCAATTTACAATTATTGGTTTGAATGTAACTTAAGAATTGCCTTAATTTTTATTGCTTAAAATAGGAATGGGACTGTTTTTTTTACAGGCTATAAATGTCTGAAGAATGACAAATTTGGGGTCCTTAAAAGTAGAGGAAAATAGCTCTCATAACTGGAAATTACCTTAAAAGAAGAGAGTTTGAGAACTTTTTATGGGTTTCGAGCCATCAAGCATGTACATGAAGAAAAAGTAGTTTATTTGGTGAATGTCCAAATCATTTAACCTTCCCTAAATTAGTTGGTGGCCCATATATTTCAAAGTCTGATCACACTTTAGTGAGATTAGAAATGTATTTAATGCTTGCATGTCTTTCAGATGATTAAATGTCTAACAATCCAAGGTATGGATGTGGAATATTATCTTTTGAATCAAGCTTGCATTTTCTTGTAGAAGATTTTATATGTTGTTGAGCAGTGATGGTTATATATACATTCTTATTTTATGTTTCAAGGACCGTATCTTCCATCACCTGGTAGGAATATTGACAGTCAGAATTCTTCTGAAATTTTCTGAAAATTCGTCTGAAATTCTTTAAACTTCCATTTAACTTTGTGCTGTACTGAACTGACACAAGAGACCTATAACACCAATCTTAGCAAAAATGATAAAAGTGAGCTTTTTAAAAGGTTTTTATTCATACTCTCTAAATACACTTTATTTTTGAACTGCCTATTAGTACTGCCAATGAGAAGAGTAAAGTAGTAGATTTCCCTAAAATGTATTTTGAAGAAAATTCATTTCTAAAAAAGTCATAAAGAATGGATGACTCTCCCTAGTAATTCTAATGAATTTACATTAATGAAAACCAGCAGGCCTGGAGCAAGCCTATGTACATAAAGAGAATATAATTTACATCGGTTAGTTAATAAGTCACTGTATATCTGAGAATTACAAAGAGACTTTTCAAATTTTTTTCAAAAACAGACACAGAAATGTCTGCAATCACAAAAATGCATTCTAATGAACAGGAATAGTAAAACTCTAGAAATCCTCATCAAGTAGATCCTGAAACTTTATGTGGTTGCTACACTAATTTTTGTAAATTTATATCTCTTTTTATAGTGCCTCATTTTATTTGTTCCCAGGATTTTTTTTTTTCCTAGCAGTCATGGCCTCTTACAATCCCAGTGATCCATAAAAAGACAAAATCAATGAGTTTCATAGTAATTTGAAAGACTTTATTACCACCTGAAGCCAATAGACCTGAAGATATGCTACAAGACAATATCAAAGATCTCCAATTCAGAGTATATAAGAACTCTAACAAACTGATGAGTGAAAACAAAACACAACAAAGAGCTCAAGATAAAAAGATAGGAATCAGACTGGAATAGACCATGTATAAAGAGGAATTCAACTTTATTAACTACTAGGGAATTACAAAATAAACCATAAGAAATCACCACATGTTCATCAGGATAGCTAAAATAAAAAAGACAAAACCAAATTTCAAAACAACTGAATTTGTCAGATATTGCCGAAGGGTTATAAATTGGAACAATATTTTGGAAAACAGTTTGACATCATCTACTAAGTGTGAACATATGTATATCCCCTAATTCATAATTTCTACTCCTAAGTTTTTACACAACAAAAATGAATACATATGCTCATAAGAGATATGTACAAAAAATCCACTATTTGTAAATACGTTAACTGTCTGTAAAATCAAAAAGCTGCAAACAACCTCAATGTCCAGCAACAGTACATACATTAATATATGTGAGCAAAAGAATTCAGACAAAAAATACAAATTTCTTTAAGTCTCTTTATATAAAGTCCACAAACAGGAAAAACTAATCTAATCAGAATAGTTGTTATTCTTAGGAGGATACTGATAATGCATGCTATTTCTTGATCTAGATGCTGGTTATGTCTAGAGATATAATTTGAAAAATAAAAATAAAAATTTTAAATGTTTAAAAAGTGCTAAATTCATAAAAACAAAAGGTAGAAGGTTATTCAACTCTCTGGTAGTTCAAGCTATTTTTCTTGGAAGGTGTAAAATAATTCTGACCAAATTAGAGGAGTTCATATTTTTCTTATTAGCCCTCTGTGTAGTTAATATTAAGGAATTATCTATTTTTAATTCTTAGTGAAACAATGCCACATAATTTTCTTTTGATTGTTATCAAGAAAGCATATTTTGGGAAGATGGGACACTATGTTATTGGTGGCTGTGACTGAGAAATGCCAGTTATCAAGGATGGTAGGTTGAATCTGGAAGATAGTACTGGTAGAGCGAATGCAAGTTGGTATGAACAAGCACATGGGATTATTTGGTTCTTGGTTTCAGAATCCAAAATTGTAAGCCAGAGAGATAAGATTTGGACCTGAAAATTGTGTAGTCATATCCACAGGTTAGAAACAGATTGCTAAGTCCTTGCAAGACACATGAGCACAGGCAAAAGCCTTGCTGTTATGTTATGATATAGAGCACTGACCAAGAATCTGAGCTGAGTAGGAAGAATAAGTGAGAGGGTACAGATTGAAGTTTTAGAAGAACCAGGTGAAAGAAGGATTTAGGTGCTCAGCAGAGAACAAGCATCACAGGAAACGTATAGTGTGCCTTCCAGACCTAGAAAGCCCCGGAGGTGAGCTCAGAACACACTCACTGCAGGGTTCAGTAACAAGGGCAAGGCCAGGTGATACTGAGACAACCGCTTTTGAGGGAGGGGCTTTTTGTGGGTTTACAGTTCTGGGTTAGAGCTAAAATTAGAGAGTGGGATGAGACTGAGACCAAAAGTACAAAAAAAGTACTTCTATAGGCAGGGAAAGAATA